>NC_084608.1:29757868-29807868 GCF_033807715.1 Cololabis saira
TTCTACAAACTCTGAACGAGGAGCCCTAGATGTTCAAATTTGGGCATCTGTTGTAAATGTATTTACGTAACAACAGTAACAAGTAGATCTGGATAATAGAAAAGCTGTTTTGGTTGGAAGTTCCGTCATCAAACACCCAATTCCTGGTATTTTAGGCGGTTTCTGGATCTTTTTAACATTTGCTGCTTGTTGTTCTCACCAGCTTTTTATTCTGTCACTTTTGGCGGTAAAACCAGACCTTGCGAAGCAGGTGAGATCACCGAGGGAACCAGCGCCACCTCGTTTCCACTTGCTTGTGAGAACTCGTGACACGTCCGGGGAGCCTGATTTATACCACCGCGCGAGTCGACTACACACTCCGCCGTCTCGGGTTCATACTTCTGCGTTATTGTTGACGCCGCTCTGTAATTCCGGCACCAGCCACTAGTGTAGGCTCTTTTCCTGCAGCGCGTCGCCTCCTAGAGCAGACTTTCCTTCTGTGGAGCTGATGAATATTGAGCTCGAGTCATTTGTCTGGTGAACCATAAGAAAACCAGGGAACAGAATTAAAGTTAATACAAGCTTTTATTAAATCATGCACAATGTTTTCCAGCCAGAGGTACAATTTTCTGAAACCACAATAGAGAAATGCACACGTTGGTCATCAATCCAGTCCAATATTTATACTGAAAAAGGGAGGTGTTTTGTACATTATAGGAGCCGATGTTGAACCTTATCTGGGAGGCCGACTGCAGTAAAAGAAGCTTAAACATGTCACACTTTCAGCCATATATTTTCTGTTGTCTATCTCTAATCCGACATGCCGACCCAGCAAAGATCTACGAAAACCAAAACCCAGAGAAAAACAGGAGGGGAACCATCAATCTTAAACATCCGTTCCTCTTCACCGTCCTCACCTAAAGAACAACTCAGCTAATCAGTCTGGTCATGAAAACAGGAGCTGATCTGTGCTGAGAGCAACTATCAGAGTACAACCTTATAGAAAAAACCCTCATACTTTTAACAGTTTCATAAAATCCTAACACAACAAACTATCGTTCCGCCCGCGTTAATAAAGACGAAGAAGAAATGCAGAAGTGTAAATCAGGCTTTAGTCCATACGCTGCTCTGTAGTTTCTGATGTGCAAAACTTCTCCCTCTGGTGTTTTTAAGGATGTGATTTGATTTTTAAAATGTTTAACTCATTTGGTTGATTTTGGAAAGAAAGTTTAGCATTAGCATCCAGCTACGGGGACCAGAACTATATTCTTGACCAGTAAGTTTGTTTCTGCTGCAATTGTAGACATTTCAACACGGAGGCCAAAGGAGACTCGTGTTTGGAGCCAGCCCCCAGTGGTCAGTCAAGGAACTGCAACCTCTTTACTTCCGGGTTAGACTCAGCAGCCCAACCTTTTTATCTCAGTTTTTGGTCCAAATCTGCGGTTCCTTTCACATCGGAGGCTTTTCAAACAACAATATAACAGGAGTTTGAGTTTGGTGAATACGTTTGCTCTGATTCGTTGCTGTTTATTAAGTTGTGCAGTTTGTATGGGGACTTTTCTTTTATTCTGTTTTCACTTGATATTATTACGTTGTCGGGTTTGACTCTAGAAACTGGTGAGAAACATTTTCTTACACAACACTGAACAGCATCTCATCATCTGGGCTTTTACCCGTCAATAGTCGAGACGAAACACTGGACGACTGTACAGTCGACCTCAACGTTATCTTGGGGATGCAAAGACGGAGCGTCGCCTGTTTTTGGGTGGATGGACTCTGAAGACTGTACATGCTGGGATGTTTGGGTTCATCTTGTCATCTTTTTTTGTCGTTCATGGATTCTTAAAGAGTGATACATGCGAGTGTCGGGGCTCCAAGGCCGAGTCCTCGTACGTCAGGATCTGAACCAACAGCCTGTGAATTAAGTCAGCAGGAACGGGCCGTCGGAGAAATCATAGATTAAAATGAATATGTATACATACATGTGTGTGTGTTTATATACATATATACACACACATGTATATGTATGTACACTGTAATAATTTTCATTGATGATATACTGATCATTTTAGAGAAGGGCAGAAAAAAATATTCCTCCCTTATTAAAGCTTAGTTGTCTTTCTACAGAATAGAGAACATAGCTAAACTGTAAGAATTTCTTAAAAAAAGAATAATTACAATGTTTTTATTGTGGTATTATTTGTATTTGTATCAATTTTTGTACGTATCGAGACTGTGAACGTATGTTGGACCGTGGGCCTGTGTGTGTCTGGGGGAGCAGGTGAGTGCACAGGTGTGTGACTTGCATGTGAGTGGATGAATTCACTTTGTCTGAATCACTGGAATCTGAAAGAGACGACCTCAGATAACACACATCTGTGATGCTGGGAATTCTTCAATAAATGTCCTCTCCTTGTACAGCAACGACACCGACTCGGTTCTTTTTTTCTTCTAAACAAACCTTGTTCTCAAAAGCACAACCTTTGACGACCTGTATTTTTTTTTAAGTTGTACAAAAACATCTCGCCGAGTGCTAACAACAGACCGAGTTAAGTTAGAAGAACTTAAACCCTCTGTGACGTCACCCAGAGGTTTTCTGAAGAGTCGCTTTGAACCTCATTTAATCCAAAAAATGAGTAGAACGGCAGACGAGGGTGTTTGATGAAGGAGAGGTGGAGGTTGGTGGAGCCACATGTTTCAACCTTTGCTGGTGTTGAGAGATTATAGGAGGACGTCTCCTCTGATAGGAATCCACCTGGTCCACCGTCGTCTCTTTAGTTCATTTTCTGCAGATAAAAACAGATGAGACTGTTGTTTTATTTGATACTAAACTCATGACATCTGGAAATAATTTTATAGTTTCATCAGAAATAACAACAAGAGGTTCCTGTTTTATTTTGAAACCCTGTGTCCTCGTGTTTCAGTTTTGTCTTGACTTCCCTTGTTCAGAAACGGTCACATGAAATTATAAGTTTACATATTTATGCACATAAACAAGGAGAGTTCTGCAGAGTTCGTAACCTGGATGAACCAATACGACGACTATTCCATCAACTGAACCTATTTATGATGAAATAACTGCACAAACATTTAATTTTTATGAAAAATTCAGTCCTGTTTATATATTATTATATTATCACTGCAGTTATTAGATTTTAAAATACATGTTTTCTTATACTAGAACAATAATGTGTTAAGTTATTATATTATTGGTTCAAAAACATAATTCCATTCTTGTTTGTTCCTGTTTTTATTCCGTGTGAAACGGCCACATGGACGAGGTTCTTGGTGGATTTTCCATTCTGGGTTCCTTCAGAGTTCAGAGCTGCAGTGGAGCAGCTGTGTGTCTGAACATCCTGGAAGGCCGTCAGCTGGAATACTCCTTTATTTGTGGACACGTGAACACCAGCACAACACTGGTCTACAACACACATCTGGATCCTCTGATCCTGCAGCCTGTCATCATCCTCCTCTCACAGCTTTACTGGGGAAAGCAGCCGCTGAGAAGCTGCAGCTTCACTGGAAACACTGGATCTTTGATAGACACTGGTTTTAGTAGAAAACTGCTGGAAGCAGCAGGACCGACTCCAACCTCCACTGACCTGAGAGTCTGCAGCTGGTAGTGTGGACTCTGCAGCAGACCAGACAGCTGCTCCACATCTGCAGCCTGCAGCTTGTTCCAGCTCAGGTCCAGATGTTTCAGATGGGAGGGGTTGGACTTCAGAGCTGAGACCAGAGAAGAACAGCTGATCTCTGACAGACCACACCACTCCAACCTGAACAAAGACACCAGAGAAGAAGAAACCAGAGCAGTCAGATGGTCAGTGTGGATCAGCAGGAGATCAGCCTGATGTCTGCAGGTTAGTGTCAACACAACTTTCACATCAGATTCATCTGAACACACAACTAAAACATGTCTGACCTCAGAGTCTCCAGTCTGCAGTCTGGACTCTCCAGGAAACCACACAGACGTTTCACTCCTGAATCCTGCAGGTCGTTGTTGTTACTCAGGTCCAGATGTTTCAGGTGGGAGGGGTTGGACTTCAGAGCTGAGACCAGAGAAGAAAAGCTGATCTTTGACAAACTGCAGTTCATCAACCTGAACAAAGACACCAGAGTAGAAGAAACTTTAGGTTATTTACATAACCCCGGTTCGCTGAGTAATATGAGTGAGATGTCTCACTATGGGATGTCCCGCTGCATTAATCTCATTACAACAATCCTGATTGGCTGGTGAAACGTGTCCGTCCGGCGCAGGTAGCACCAGCTACCTTAGATATCCCGTGTGGACGACATCAGGACAGCAGAAGCACACGCACGGAGCGGAGACGTCCAGCATAGAGAAACGGACAAAAGTGAGAGGCAGGACCAACTCGCCGCAGCACAGATGTCCCGGACAGAAACTCCCCTGAATCAGAACCAGGATGCCGCCAGGCTCCGAGTCCAGTGGGCACGCAAGCCCACAGGCGGCTACAAACCCTGCCTCGTAAGCAGAAGCAGTCGCCTCCAGCAGCCGGTGGGAGAGCTGCTTTGTGACAGTCTCCCCGTATGAGGACCAGCCCAGGAGACAGCTGATGGCTCCTCCTGAAACCCCTCGTCCTGTCCATGTAAGAGCACACAGACGGGACATAACACATGCCACCCCAGCTCCCCTGGTGGGGCAGCAAAACCACAACTCCAGGGGAGAACATGAACCCCCACCTGAGGCACAAATGCCGGGTTGGGTTTCAAAATCCTCCTCAACCCCCCGGAAAAAGCTGAGTGCACGACGGCTGCACTGAAAGCACGTGGATGTCACTAACCCGCTTAGCTGACGCCAGTGCCAGCAACAACACGGCCTTCAGAGACACGTGTTCCACGTCTGCCCCTCCAGGGGCTCAAAGGGCCTTAAGCCCCTCCAGAACCACAGATCCAATGGTGGTACCAGTGGTCTGGACACGGGGAGAAGCTCCTTCAGAAAACAGAAACCAGCGGGTGCTGCTCGCTGTTTCCTTCCCAAAGCCCACGTGACAGGCGGCGATAGCTGCAAGTAAAATCCACCGTGGAGAAGGCTTTCCGTTTGTCAAGCAGGTCCTGCAAGAAGGACAATATCACTCCTGCTGGACACTGAGAAGGATAGTGACCACCTTCCTGGACAGGACGGACCCCGTGGGTCAGAGAGGACGGGACTCGCCAGTGACGCTGTGAGCAGGGAGAGGACATTGAGGACTCTGGCCGAAAGCGCAGCCGCCTCGTACGGCGTTCCAGTCGGGGCCGACTGAAGACGGTCAGACTTGGACGGCAGGCCGGGGCTCCTGGAGGACACCGCTGACCCAGGGACCGGGCTCCTGGCAGTGGAGGGACGAGGCCCCGGGATCCGGGCTCCTGCTGCTGAGAGGGCGTCTCTCCGTGAGCCGCCACCTCATCCAGCAGCTCTGGGAGACGGGGACAAGTTGCTTTGTGGAGCTCTGGGCCGAGGGCAGCTAGTTCCCTCCGTAGCGGGATGTGGGGGTCTCGGCTACGACAGCAGGCCAGGGGACAGGGGCCAGGGGCCAGGGGACGGCAGCCGGGCAGCAGCGTTTGCAGGCGTCCAGCATGTCCCAGCTGGGGAGGGAGAAGCTGGTGTGCTGCTCACATCTCCATCCCCAGAGGCTGCGGGCTGTGCAGCCCGGGGCGGAGTGATGAAGAGCTCGTCCTCGTCTTCATCCTCTGACATGAGGAGGTCCCAGGTGTCTTCTTCATCGTCATTCATTAGCGCCCGGAGACAGAAGCTAGTGAGATCTGTCTGGGGACAGTTCAGCTAACAAGCCCAGGACCCAGATGAGCTCCGAGTGAGAAGAGGAGGTTGAATGACGTGGTGTCCTCCACACGGGATATCTAAGGTAGCTGGTCCTGCGGGGGACGGACACGTTTCACCAGCCAATCAGCATTGGTGTAATGAGATTAATGCAGCGGGACATCCCATAGTGAGACATCCAGAGAAATATGATGAAAGAGAACCAGAGCAGTCAGATGGTCAGTGTGGATCAGCAGGAGATCAGCCTGATGTCTGCAGGTTAGTGTCAACACAACTTTCACATCAGATTCATCTGAACACACAACTAAAACATGTCTGACCCCAGAGTCTCCAGTCTGCAGTCTGGACTCTCCAGGAAACCACACAGACGTTTCACTCCTGAATCCTGTAGATAGTAGTTGTTACTCAGGTCCAGATGTTTCAGATGGGAGGGGTTGGACTTCAGAGCTGAGACCAGAGAATAACAGCTGATCCCTGACAGATCGCAGTCCCCCAACCTGAACAAAGACACCAGAGTAGAAGAAACTTTAGGTTATTTCCATAACCCTGGTTCTCTGAGTAATATGAGTGAGATATCTCACTATAGGATGCCCCGCTGCTTTAATCTATTTACATCAATCCTGATTGGCTGGTGAAACGTGTCTGTCCACTGCAGGTAGCACCACCTACCTTAGATATCCCGTGTGGACGACATCAGGACACCAGAAGCGTACGTGAAGGAGCGGAGACGTCCAGCATAGGGAAACGGACAAAAGTGAGAGGCAGGACCAACTCGCCGCAGCACAGATGTCCCGGACAGAAACTCCCCTGAATCAGAACCAGGATGCCGCCAGGCTCCGAGTCCAGTGGCCACGCAAGCCCACAGGCGGCTGCAAACCCTGACTCGTGTAAGCAGAAGCAGTCGCCTCCAGCAGCCGGTGGGAGAGCTGCTTTGTGACAGTCTCCCCGTATGAGGACCAGCCCAGGGGACAGCTGATGTCTCCTCCTGAAGCCCCTCGTCCTGTCCATGTAAGAGCACACGGACGGGACATAACTCCCTCTGGACAGAGTGGGGGCATCAGGGCCAGTGGAGGGAATCGTACCAACGCCGCCAGCATGTGCAACTGACGGGAGCGTCATCCCCCCTGGAGGTTGATGTCCACCACCGTCCTCATATTGTCCGTCCTCACCGGGACATGATGACCCATGAGAGACGGAATGAACCGTTTCAGGGACAGAAACCGCTGATGGTTCCAGAAATGTATGTGTGAGCTGGAGGTCCAACTGCAGGTCTCTGTCCCTGCAGCAGGACTCTGTCTCTGTCCCTGCAGCAGGTCTCTGTCTCTGTCCCTGCAGCAGGTCTCTGTCCCTGCAGCAGGTCTCTGTCTCTGTCCCTGCAGCAGGTCTCTGTCCCTGCAGCAGGTCTCTGTCCCTGCAGCAGGTCTCTGTCCCTGCAGCAGGTCTCTGTCTCTGTCCCTGCAGCAGGTCTCTGTCCCTGTCCCTGCAGCAGGTCTCTGTCCCTGCAGCAGGTCTCTGTCTCTGCAGCAGGTCTCTGTCTCTGTCCCTGCAGCAGGTCTCTGTCCCTGCAGCAGGTCTCTGTCCCTGTCCCTGCAGCAGGTCTCTGTCCCTGCAGCAGGTCCCTGTCTCTGTCCCTGCAGCAGGTCTCTGTCCCTGCAGCAGGTCTCTGTCCCTGCAGCAGGTCTCTGTCCCTGTCCCTGCAGCAGGTCTCTGTCCCTCCAGCAGGTCTCTGTCCCTGCAGCATGTCTCTGTCTCTGTCCCTGCAGCAGGACTCTGTCCCTGCAGCAGGTCTCTGTCCCTGTCCCTGCAGCAGGTCTCTGTCCCTGCAGCAGGTCCCTGTCCCTGTCCCTGCAGCAGGTCTCTGTCCCTGCAGCAGGTCTCTGTCCCTGTCCCTGCAGCAGGTCTCTGTCCCTGCAGCAGGTCTCTGTCCCTGCAGCAGGTCTCTGTCCCTGCAGCAGGTCTCTGTCCCTGCAGCAGGTCTCTGTCCCTGCAGCAGGTCTCTGTCCCTGCAGCAGGTCTCTGTCCCTGCAGCAGGTCCAACTGCAGGTCCCTCACAGATCTGGTGAATTCTGCCCCGACCTGTCAGGCTGCGTCCGTAGTGTCCACCTTCCTGGACAGGACGGACCCCGGGCGTCAGAGAGGACGGGACTCGCCAGTGACGCTGTGAGCAGGGAGGGGACATTGAGAGGACATTGAGCGCTCTGGCCGAAAGCGCAGCTGCCTCGTACGCTCCTGGAGGACACCGCCGGGGCTCCTGGAGGACACGGCTGAAAGCCGGCTGCCTGGAAGCTGCGCTGCAACCAGTGGCTCCATGGGAGGCGTGCGGAGCAGCCCCGGGGACCGGGCTCCTGGCAGTGGAGGGACGAGGCCCCGGGGACCGGGCTCCTGCTGCTCAGAGGGCATCTCTCCGTGAGCCGACACCTCATCCACCTACCTGCGGTGGACGGACACGTTTCACCAGCTGATCAGCATTGGTGTAATGAGGTTAATGCAGCGGGGCATCCCATAATGAGACATCGACTGAAATATATGATATATGATGAAAGACAACCAGAGCAGTAAGATGGTCAGTGTCGATCAGCAGGAGATCAGCCTGATGTCTGCAGGTTAGTGTCAACACAACATTCACATCAGATTCATCTGAACACACAACTAAAACATGTCTGACCTCAGAGTCTCCAGTCTGCAGTCTGGACTCTCCAGGAAACCACACAGATGTTTCACTCCTGAATCCTGCAGCTGGTTCCAGCTCAGGTCCAGATGTTTCAGATGTTCCAGATGGGAGGGGTTGGACTTCAGAACTGAGACCAGAGAAGAACAGCTGATCCCTGACATATCGCATCTCTCCAACCTGCATGAAGAATAAAAGATGTGAGCTGAACCACCAGGATGCAGGTTCCAACAGAACCAGTGAAAAAGATCTTCATCAATATTCATGACATCATGCTGCTGCTCCAATAAAGACGTAGTGACTTCAGCTCTGCAGCTCTGCAGCTCCACCAGTGGATCCATCCATACAAACTCATGTTGTATCTGAATATCTCAGTCGGTACAAACGTTAGAATCTCAGTGTTTGGATCAGATGAAACATGTTGGACAGATGAAGATGAAGATGTTTGTAGACGATGCTGCATGATCTCTGCACAAACAAACATTCTGCTGCTCAGGTTCAGTTCATGTTGGGATGGAATGAAGACGTCATTGTTGAGGGAACATCGTTCACCACTCTATACTGCACACTTGTGCTCAACGGAGAGGAAAGCAGCCTGCAGACACTTCAGCTTGTTTCTAATGATGTCGGGAGCAGATGAGTCCAGAGACCAGGATGGTTCAGAGCAGCTCAGGTGTTTGTGGCTGCAGAACTCACAAATGTTACAACTTCAGTCAAAGAACAAACCTCAGAGTCTCCAGTCTGCAGTCTGGACTCTCCAGGAAACCACACAGCTGCTTCACATCTGAATCCTGCAGCTGTTTCTTACTCAGGTCCAGATGTTCCAGATCAGACGGGTTGGACTCCAGAGCTGAGACCAGATCATCACATCTGATCTCTGACAAACTGCAGCGCTCCCACCTGGAGAAAGAATAAAACACAGATAAACATCTAGATGAGTGTTTTCTCCTCCGTTCAGGGTGGTGTGGTGGGCAACACTGGAGCTTCACAGTCACAAGGTTCCTGGTCCAAATCCTGGCCCGGTTCTTTCTGCCTGGCGTTTCCATGATCTTCCCTCACGTTCACTCAGAAACTCCACAGTTCAGAAACACGTCTGTCAGGATTCTTGAAGCTTCCACATTAAACGCAGGACGGAGATACCGGGTCGTCTCTTTGATCAAATTATCATTTTTAACGACAGTCAACAAAGTACTACGTTTACTTTCAGGAATGTGGTAACAAAGTATTATAGAATAGTGCTGAGTACTCTGATTACTATCGGGGGATCATGGAGACCCTGAATGGACTTGGGAATGCAGGACTGGACTTTTACTGGTTCTGTTGCTGCCATCAAATTCAATATTCATCAATGTTTTGGTATTTCTATCAGAATTATTTAATTATTTCATCATATTTCTGTTAATAAAGGATGAAACACAAATGACAGACTTATGACAATCAAACAGAAGCGATTGTAGGAGGAGAAGAGGTTCTGGAGAACTCCATACAGGACCTGCATCATCCCACTGATAGTAATAAGAGTATTAAACACTATTCAACAATATTCCTGAAAGTAAACAAAGTACAGTACTTTGTTGTTCAAAATGACAAACTACATTTTACTCTCTCAGCTGATTATACGTCTTACTTTTAGCTCTGCGGAGTCACAGATGTGACTTATTTTACAGTGTTTGGAGCATCTTCATGAAGGAAAGCAGCAGTTTGGTCTTGTTGATTGTGAGATGTGATATCTGACATAACGATGCTGAACATCTTCTGCTCCAGGATCTGGTGTGGACTGTCTGAGGGAGTAGCAGCAGGAAGAGCTGCTGGTCCTTTCACTGGATCACAACTGTATCTACTTATTACAGATAACATCTATTTTCATGGAATAAAGGTTGGGATGATCAGAGTGGTGTTGATTGACAGACTAATGTTACTTCCTGTTGCTTCTTTCCTCCTGCTGCTCTCTGCAGCCTCTGCTGCTCCTCCCTCCACAGACGCCACACGTGTTAAAGGCTGATGGAAAACATGCGTGGTGCTGGTTCTGGCGTGGAAACCAGTTTATCAACGAGCGTTTGTCTCCGTTCCTCCAGAACCAGGACAACAACGGCTGCAGGAAGCTTCTGAACGTCACTCATGAGTTCTGGACCGGGAGCTGCTGACTGAGAGAGCTGTTGGACGCTTCCATTGTTGACTCAAGCAACACTTTTACTCTACAATATGTTCACATGTGGGACGGTGCACGTGCAGTGAATGTGCAGCAGCGGAGCCCGGGGGAGAACGTCTGCTGTAAAGAGATACGGCGGTACCGACAAACCCCGACCTCACAGCGACTACAGCGGTCCATGAAGAACCTTCTGGAGGGAGATGAAGAGTTTCCTGCCAGCTGATCCCCCTCATCATCCTCACCTCTTCCTCTTCTATTTAAACCGTCTGCAGCTCTCACTCTCACCAGATTGGGTTTGTGGTCTCCCTGCAGATACCTGTCTCCAGCGGTTCTCCTGGGACTGCTATGCTGGACCGGATCTGTGTCCTTGGACCTGTTTCAGGTCCAGCCCTGATCGCTACGTCTGTCTGAGCTTATCTGCCTGTCTTGGGTTCTGACCCTGGCCCGCTGTTCCTGGATCTGTCTTCTGCCTCACACTAACCGAACTACAGACCGTCCTGGTCTCTGGACCGGTGGCCCGTCCCTGCATGGTCACCATCTCCCTCTCCTGATCCCTCTGATTCCTATTTGGATCAATAATTATTTAGATGAGGGTTCTTTACTCCTGGTCAGCCATAATTCCAGCCCAGTCCCTGAAACCTGAACAACATGTTAGTTTGTTAGCCGTCAGCAGAAACCCGTCTTCCTTCAGGACGTGTGTGGTCTGTGTCTTCAGGGGGGTCTGTCTCCGTCAGAGATGAGCTTTCATAAAGGATTTAAAGATGAATATGTAACTCAGTTCTGTCTGGTTCTGTCAGGTTCTGTCTGGACCTGGAGCTGCTTCCTGACAGCAGGAACACACATGTGTGACGGTGAGGTGTGTGTGGTTCTAACACACATGTGTGACGGTGAGGTGTGTGTGGTTCTAACAGAACACACATGTGTGACGGTGAGGTGTGTGTGGTTCTACCAGAACACACATGTGTGACGGTGAGGTGTGTGTGGTTCTAACAGAACACACATGGATCACAGCAGGTTTCACATGAAATGTGAGTGAATGATGAAGAAGCAGCAGGAGGTTCAGACGATCAACACCTGAAACACCTTCACCTGGACTGACGGAGTCTTCTCTGTTTGAGGAGACCAAAACCTCCAAGAAAACTCCAAAAGCTCCAGTCAGAACCGACCTGAGAGTCTGCAGCTGGTAGTCTGGACTCTCCACCAGATCAAACAGCTGCTGCACATCTGCAGCCTGCAGCTTGTAGTTGAATCTCAGGTCCAGATGTTTCAGGTGGGAGGGGTTGGACTTCAGAGCTGAGACCAGAGAAGAACAGCTGATCCCTGACAGACCGCAGCACTGCAAGCTGCACAAAGACACCAGAGAAGAAGAAACCAGAGCAGTAAGATGGTCAGTGTGGATCAGCAGGAGGTCAGTCTGATGTCTGCAGGTTAGTGTCAACACAACTTTCACATCAGATTCATCTGAACACACAACTAAAACATGTCTGACCTCAGAGTCTCCAGTCTGCAGTCTGGACTGTCCAGGAAACCACACAGATGTTTCACTCCTGAATCCTGCAGCTGGTTCCAGCTCAGGTCCAGATGTTTCAGGTGGGAGGGGTTGGACTTCAGAGCTGAGACTAGAGAAGTACAGCTGATCTCTGACAACACGCAGCCCTCCAACCTGAATGAAGAAGAAACAGCTGATGACTTCTGTAACCGTGTTGAAATAAATGTTTCAGAAAACATATTTGAATAATAAGTTCATAGTTAAACAGCTCTGAAGTTGAAATGTTAAGTCATTGACCAGCAATAATGTTTTGGTATTGTTCACTAAATACCATGTTATCAAGGTTAATGTCACTGAAAATGCTGAAATGCTGAAACAAAAAGTGTGTAAAATGGAAAGGAAGTGGTTCTCTTGTAAGTCTGTAGACTCTTATCGTGCATGGAAAAAGTCTAGTCTATAAAAAAGCCCTTCACACAGCTAGAAGTGCTTATTATGGTAAATGGCTTACACTTATATAGCGCTTTCCAGCTATACTTCTACAGCCCCAAAGCGCGTTACACTATAGACATTCACCCATACACACTCACACATTCACACACCAGTAGTCGGTGGAGCTGCCACACAACGGCACTGGCCTGACAACCAGGAGCAGGGGATTCAGTGTCTTGCCCAAGGACACTTTGGTGGACACAGGAGGAACTAGGGTTCGAACCACTGACCTTCAGGTTCATGGGTGAACGCTCTACCAACTAAGCCACCTTCACCCCATTACTCATCGTGGATAGAGGATAACAAAAATAACCCACGTTTTCTGTTCAGCGCTGTAGCCAGGCTGACAAAGAGTCACAACTCTGTTGAGCCGAGTTTCCTGCAGCTCTCAGTAGTGACGACTTTATGAGCTTCTTTAGCAGTAAAATATCAGGATCAGAGTAGAAAACCACCAGGACGATCCGGTAGCTGCTGTGGGCGTTTCTTCAGCTTTAGTGACTTCCTCAGGCTCTGACTTGACTCTAGACTGCTTTGATCCTGTAGACTTCCCCGAGCTGACCTCAGTCGTCAATAAAGCTAAATCATCCACGTGTTTGTTAGACACCGGCCCGACTACTCAAAAATGTTTTTTCTCTGGTTGAGAAAAATCAAGCAGAGAGATCACGTCTCTCCGGTGTTGGCCTCACTCCACTGGTCCCCGTAAAACCTGGAATCCAATTAAAATGGTATTACTTGTGTATAAAGTCCAAAACGGCCTTAGTGTTTAATAAACCTCTAGTTAGTGTTTAGTAAAACTCTAGTTAGTGTTTAGTAAACCTCTAGTTAGTGTAACTAGTGTGTTAGGGCCAGTACTCGTAGGGGAGTTTTTCTTGCCACTGTTTGTCTTAAGGTTTTTCTCCCACTAGGGGAGTTTTTACCTGCCAGTGTTTATCGTTATGTAATAATTGCTCGGGGGTCTGGAAAGATCCCAGAGACAACTGTGTTGTAATAGATGCTGTATAAGGAAAATTGAATTGAAAATATTCATTTGTGTAGCGAGTTTTGATGTTAATAGGAACTCATTGTGTTTGTTAAAATAAGAAAAAGGACAAATACGGAAGTTAAGTGAATATATTTTACTTGGTAATTTTGTTGTGAAGAGCCAATTGCATTCAAGGGTAGGAGGGATCCAGGATATGAGTTGAAGGATACGACCCCTCCCCACTACACACATTGAATGTGTGTAGTGGGGAGGGGGGCGGAGTTACAGCTGTGGGGGAGGATGCAGGACGTCTGCTGCAGGATGACACGTGTTATCTGCTGTGACGGGAGACTCTCAGGTGTCCGACCAGGACTCTCAGAAACTGAAGTGGTGGTAGAGTCGGTCAGTTCAAATCTTTTTTTTTTTTTTTTAAATATGTTTATCCCGATTCTTTCCCATTTATATCACCCATTTATTTATATCAGTGCTCCTATCTAGTGAGCAGGCTGCTTCTTTTCACCAAACAGGGTGGGGCTTCACTGGCTGGACATAGCGCGTGGAAGGATCACGTTATTCCGGCCAGATCCTCCCCACCGGGGCAGTGTGTAGCCCAGGGGCCTCATTTATAAAAGAGTGTGTAGGATTCATACTAAAAGTGCACGTAAACCCAAAAGCCAAAAATGGCAGGCGCAAAAAAAAATCTGGATTTATAAAACCGTGTGCACGCACACTTGCACGCAATGTTCGCTTTATAAATCACAGTCCAGCTGGAAGATTGTGCAGGTGAATTCTCCTCATATCCTGCCCTCTACACGCCCACTTTCTACCATAAATGGGCAATGCAAAGTAGTTCATGACTGTATTTGCATATAAATGAGCCTGCTGAGCATGCGCAGCGGCTTCCTGCAGCCTGTTTGGGCGTCAGGATGAATGAGACGTGTCGAGCAACCGTGCCACTAAATTTCACAGAGACTGAGATTGAAATGTTGTGGATGAGGTGGAGGACAGGAAAACTACATTATTTGGTGGTCACAGTAAAAGTAGAAAAAGTATATAGATAGTATAAAATAAAGCAAGTGAATGGCAGCACGGACAGATGGTGCAGAAAAAAAAGAAGTGGTGTGATTTGAAGGTGGAGGCCAAGAGGTACGGAGCCCCTAAAGGGACACAGATTTTTTTATATATATATAATGAGTTTTACGTGCGCGCGTGAAACCTTTAAGGCTGATTTATGGTTCTGCGTTACACCAACGCAGAGCCTACGGCGTAGGTGAGTGTTGCCGCGTACCCTACGGCGTAGGCTCTGCGTCGTTTTAAAGCAGAACCATAATTTAGGCTTTACGCGCGCGCGTAAAGGTTTCACGTGCGCGTAAACTCATTATGTATTAAAAAAAATCTGAGTCCCTTTTAGGGGCTCCGTAGAGTGGCCCGGCACTCATTTGTTCTGTCCTCAGTCACTCTACGGTTGGAAGCGGTGGGTGAGGAGGAGGTTCCCGACGTGTCCTGCACGGCGGCTGCAGCAGCAGCACCAGAGTCCTGACTGACGCTGTGCTTCACACACAGAGGGACACGATCAGCGCTATTATATTATAAGTCTGATATGTGATGACATTAAGAGTATGACATGAATCTGGCTTCATTTCACCACCTCACCACCTGCGTCGCCAGTTCCCCATATCTTAAGACTGTTCCTACGGGAGGGTCAGGTTTGGCGTAGAGCTACGCACATTTTTTGGTTAGTTTTTTCTTTTTAAATCCCGACCTTTGCCTCGAAGGTGGCTTGCGCATCTTTCAAGCCATGTTTTGTGCGCAAGCAAGCTTTATAAATGAGGCCCCAGGACTGTTGCATGTTTTTGTGAGGGTAGCTCGGGTGAGGGTAGCTAGCATTAGCTACCAAGGGAACACGGGGAGAACATGCAAACTCCACACAGAAAGGCCCTTTCACCAACCCCACCCAGGGCGCTGAAGTCATGGGGGAACTAACACGCACTTCGGCGCCCACAGCGTCCCCAGCGGGAATTGAACCCAGGACCTTCTTGCTGTGAGACGGCTGCACTACCAGCTGCACCACCGTGCCCCCTAAGTCACTCATTCAACGAAGACGTTGACCGAGTTGCTGCTAAAACCGTCCTAATTGCTTGGCATGGACTTTGTTAAGAGGCTAGCGGCCTGCAGGCTAAATCGGCAGAGCCCGGGTGGATCTGTGAGCCTGACGGAGAAGTGATGGAGCCTGACAGCGTCGCCGTGTGAGGGGAGCGACGGAGGCGACCGTGAGGCTGAGTCATCTCTGCAGCTGCTGGATATCTCTGCTCATCCTCCAAGACTGGGGTGGTGCAACATCACTGAAGGGACCGTTGTCTTATTCAGCCTTCGTTTGTTGGTGGCTGCAACATTTGGACATTTGAGTATTACTTTATTTTACTGCCGGCTATAAGTTAATTTTCTGGGCCCAAAGGACGTCTGAGTTTATAGAGACCATTCTGAATGATTTTATCAGCCTGAGGGTTGGAAGAGTTTCTGAATAGTTTTGAAAGCAATATTTAACTGCTATTTCTGTTTTCTTTAAGTAAATGTTTTATAATTTTCCTGACGTGTGTTTATTGACTACTTTTGATCATTTTAGTAGTTAATGCAAATTGGCAGTAATTTAAGATTTAATGGTTTAAAGAGTGAAAATTAAGTTGTAATTGTATGTTGAAGAGCAGAAATGTTGAACGATCGCTTGCACATCAGGTGAATTCTGTTGACTTTATTGAAGGAACCCCAAGTTCTCTGAAGGTTCAACGAACTCAGGTCAGCACCTCGTTCTGGTCACATCCACTGGAGAGGCGCTACACTTCCACTCAGACTCCAACTTTTACACTTTAAACATCATCACACATCTCTTCCAGGAGAGAAGGGAGAAATAAACTTCTGGACATGTTTAATTAAATTAATTATACTATATTAACCTCTAAAGGGAACTGATGATTGCAGCAGAAATAGTCAGTGTTACAGAGTCACTAGAAAGAGTCTTTCTAGAAGTTTCCAGGTGTGTTCAGGAATGATCTCCTGCAGCCGTCTGTATGACGGAGAACCTGAAGACGTCTCTGACTGAACACAGTCCTTAGTTTTATCTGTTTGTGGAGGATCTGTTTGGACAGACTTTTCAAAGCGTCTACGATGTTTTAAATCTGTGAACTGACCTCAGAGTCTCCAGTCTGCAGTCTGGACTCTCCAGAAAACCACACAGATGTTTCCCTCCTGAATCCTGCAGGTTGTTCAGACTCAGGTCCAGATGTTCGAGATGGGAGGGGTTGGACTTCAGAGCTGAGCCCAGAGAAGAACAGCTGATCTCTGACAGACCGCAGTCCTGCAATCTGAACAAAAAGTAGGTTCTTCAAATTTCAACTTTGTCATCAGGTTCATGTGGGTCATCACTGGTATCTGGACTTTATAAAACAGGTTTTAAATTCTTTTATATCCATAATGTTGGTTCCTGGTTGTTCCTCTGAAATGTTCACCTTTTAATGAACATACTGGGGTTCTCTGCTAGAATAGAACAGAATAGAACAGAATAGAATAGAATAGTTTACTGCCATTTGTACAAGTTAAAAACAGCTCCATAGGAAGTATTGTGCATGTCCCAGAGTCCCGGGGGGTTCATTGTTCTGAGTGAGAGAGTGGGGGTTCCCTCCTTGGTGTCTGGAGCCAACAGCCTTACAGTAGCTGGTAGAAGCTGTTGTAGAAGCTCTGTAGGTGCTGATGCTCAGGTTGTAGCCCCCCCACTGGAACAGACCATGGAGGGTGGCGTCGGTCCCTGAGGGGGCTCTGTGCTGGTTGTCAGTCTGCACGCCTTCCAGTCACCTTCAGGATTCTCTCTTGTATGTGTTTATGTTTTGTTCAAAGAAAGGACTTTGCTGCCCTCTGTCACCTTTGGGTCTCCTGCTTTTGGGTTCTGTAATCTCACCTCGTGACAAAACCTGCAGCTGTTTTAAAACTAGTTCAGACTCAGGAAACTGCAGACTACAAACACAAGAAAGTACAAAGTACTTATCAAACATGTACTCTGACCTGATGTACTGGGACTTCAGACCCGTGGCACTCACTTCAGTTGCCATGAAGACTCTGGAGAAGCTGGTCCTCCGACAGCTCAACTCTGTGCTGCCAGACACCGTTGACCTCTTCAGTTTGCCAACCGCTCCAACAGATCAGTGGACGATATGGTGGCATTGGCACTTCAATTCTGCAACACCTGGACTCTCATGACACCGATGCACGGTTTCTGTTCCTGGATTACAGCTCAGCCTTCAATACAATCAGGCCGCTGAAGCCGACCACGAAGCTGGCAGACCTGGAAGTACCCGCTCCCACCCAGAACTGGATCCTGGACCTTCTCACAGACGTGGTGAGGATGGGAGAGAAGGTCTGCTGAGCTCACAGTGAGCACAGGAACCCCGCAGGGCTGCTGCCTCAGCCCACAACTCTTCTCCCTCTACACATATGACTGAACCTCCAATCAGGACAATAACATCCCCATCAAGGACGCGGACGACACCTCCATCCTTGGTCTGATTACAGGGAAGGACGAGTCATCACACAGGAACCTGGTCCACAAAATCACTGTCTATGGGGGAGACAATGATCTGGTTCTGAACCTGGACAGAACTAAATAATTCATCCTGGACTTCAGGAAAACAAAAAACCCTCTGCAGCCTCCTCTCATCAGGGGACTGTGGTTGAGCGGACTGAGAGCTACAGGTTCCTGGGCCTTCAGATCAGTGAGCGCCTCAGCTGGAACAGCAGAACACACTGCAGCTCTGGTGGAGAAAGCTCAACCCCCTCACAACGTACAATGCAATACTTACAAAAGCAGAAGTAAAATGTGCAATAAATCTCTCATCTACCTGGTAAATATCCTGTATATAACGGTGATCCAACTCAGGGTCCTCAGCTATACAAGGACATTGTATACCGGTGTATATATTTTTGTATTATATGTACATTGTTGTTATTGCAATATATGTTTATTGTTGTTATATAGTTATTTATGTGTAATTCTGACTTGCCTGACTTTGGGAGAACGCAAAAGAATCCAATGTACCAGTACCATCTGGTACCGCCTCAGGTGGAGAAGTTCAAGTATCTCGGGATCTTGTTCACGAGTGAGGGAACGATGGAGCGGGAGATTGACAGACAGATCGGTGCAGCGTCCGCAGTTATGCGGTCGATGTACTGGACCGTCGTGGTGAAGAGGGAGCTGAGTCGAAAGGCGAAGCTCTCGATTTACCGGCCAATCTACGCCCCTACCCTCACCTATGGTCATGAACTTTGGGTAGTGACCGAAAGGACAAGATCGCGGATACAAGCGGCCGAGATGAGTTTCCTCCGCAGGGTGGCTGGACGCTCCCTTACCCCCCGTTCACACTGAAAGCGTCACGGGCGTCATAGGCGTCTGGCTGCCATTCATTGTCTATGAAAAACGGGCGTCGAGAGGCGGCGGGGGCGGCGGGAGCGGCGGGAGCATCTGGCGGCGGGCGCGGCGCGTCAATTTGAAAGTTGAAAAATCTGAACTTTATGCAAATGAGCAGCGGCGACGCCGAGGCGTCGTCCAATCACAGACCGGGATTCCCGAAGCCAGAACTCTCAATGCAGATTGTACTTTCAACGTTCACTCATTCACATGTGTACAGGAGCAGAGCTGTCACTAACAAACTTATCTTATCAGGAATTAATATATTTCATCCAGCAAACTGACATTTTGCTGATTTGACTGCCGTTTTTACCTGAACTGCTCATGTGAAACAATAGCCTATCTGATGGTTGAGGGGCTGGATGGTCTGAACTATTTTATTTGCTACATTGATCCAACGAAAAATAATTAAAACCCATACTTATTAATCACAAAACACAGGTTAAACATCATGACCAAATCCGCTCCGACCCGGTGTCTCTGTGATCAGCGCAGACAGACTGCAGCTTCGCCTGAATTATGGTTCCGCGTTAAATCGACGGCGTAGCCGACGGCGTAGGGACGCGGTACGGTGTGCGTCGCCGCGTACCCTACATCGTTGGTGTGACGCGGAACCATAAATCAGCCTAGGCGGATTTATGGTTCACCGGGAGTGGGCTCTGGCGGTTGATGTTGAATCCGCGGACCAAACTTGTTAAGGAGCATCAAACTCACTCTTATCTACACGGAAATAACGCTGAAATATAAAGAAGGCTTCCCAAAGTGTGATCTATGGTGAAATAGGAAAATTAAGATGTGTAGGCTGTTCCCACTGTTCCCTTCAGTTCTGCAGCGCAGCTTTAGCCCCGCCCACCGCCGCCCCGCTGCAGGCACTGACGCTTTCAGTGTGATCGCACCAAGCGGCGAGATGCTGGCGTCGGGACGCCCGTGACTCTTTCAGTGTGAACGCAGGGTTAGAGATGAGTTTCCTCCGCAGGGTGGCTGGACGCTCCCTTAGAGATAGGGTGAGGAGTTCGGTCACCCGGGAGGAGCTCGGAGTCGAGCCGCTGCTCCTTCACATTGAGAGGAGTCAGCTGAGGTGGCTTGGGCATCTGTACCGGATCCTCCTGGACGCCTCCCTAGGGAGGTGTTCCAGGCATGTCCCTCCTCCCTAGGGAGGTGTTCCAGGCATGTCCCTCCTCCCTAGGGAGGTGTTCCAGGCATGTCCCTCCGGGAGGAGACCCCGGGAAAGACCCAGGACACGCTGGAGATACTATGTCTCTCGGCTGGCATGGGAACGTCTCAGACTCCCCTCAGAAGAGCTGGAGGAAGAGCTGGAGGAAGAGCTGGAGGAAGAGCTGGAGGAAGAGATGGAGGAAGAGCTGGAGGAAGAGCTGGAAGAAGAGCTGGAGGAAGTGTCTGGGGTGAAGGAAGTCTGGGCATCTCTGCTGAGGCTGCTGCCCCCGCGACCCGGGAATGGATAAGCGGAAGAAGATGGATGGATGGACAGTACCGTCTGGTGCAAATGCTAATAAATCTCTATTCTATTCTATTCTATTCTATTCTATTCTATTCTATTCTATTCTATTCTATTCTATTCTATTCTATTCTATTCTATTATTTCAGTATTTTATTTTACTATATTATATTCTATTTTCATTATTTTATTATTTTCTATTCTATTCTATTAGAGACAGAACTTTTAGAGCCAGTTACATCTTTGGAGGATGATGAGTGGATAAATGTGGAAACATCTCCAGTGGACTGACCTCAGAGTCTCCAGTCTACAGTTTGGACTCTCCAGTCCACCAGACAGAACCTTCACTCCTGAATCCTCCAGGTCCCAGTTCTGACTCAGGTACAGTTCTGTCAGATGGGAGGGGTTGGACTTCAGAGCGGACGCAACAACTTCATATTCAGTCTCTGAGAGTTCACAACCAACAAATCTGTGATGAGAGAAAACATGATGTCAGTTGTAATAAAGTCTGATTTAAAGCCAGACTGACCCACAGGAGTTACAGGACGGTGCAGGAGATTACAGAACCAGAGTTACTAGAATTAAAGTCACGTACCAAGTACAACTGTGTCCACATAAAACTATTGTAGGTTTACAACTCTGAGCCGTTTAAACTTGTAAACTTCTTCAATAATCTCAATGAAAATGTTTGATCTACTTCCGGCCGGACGCCAACATGGCTGCAGCATAATAAGTGAGCTCCCCGACACTGAGATTAAAAAAGCCCTGTAAACCTATCATTTTGAGAAAGTGAGGATATATTTGAGAGCGGGTAAATAAGGGCGATGAGTAAGAACAGAGGAAAAAGTCGAAAGTTTGACAAAAACGCGGATTTTAACCTGGAGCAGGATACCGAGCCAGCTAAGCTAACCGGCGAGTTAGCCGAACTAGCGGGGGAGCTAACTGACAACCGGGCAGAGCCAACACGTGGCGGAGTGAAAGCCAAGCTAGCGGGGCGACCGAGCCAGGAGGGAGGAGAGACACGACCACCTGCTGAAAGTATGGCAGACCTGGAAACAATTTTACAAGAGATACGAGAGTTTCGCCGGGAGAACTTCGAAAATCTCAAAGAGATCAAAGACGACATCAGGAAGACGAACGACAGGATTGATGACGCCGAAAAGCGGATAGTGGAAACCGAGGAGCACACTCAGAGCCTGGAGGAAGCCACGCTGGAGCTGGCGGAGCTGCAGAGGCGGGTCGAGACCAGGATGACGGACCTGGAGGGCCGCGAGAGGAGGGAGAATGTCCGGATACATGGGGTGAAGGAAGGAGCAGAGGGAAACCCTCAATCAATGATCACCTTTATCGAGAACCTCCTTCGGGAGAAGCTGGACTTACCCCCATCACTTGAATTAAAGATTGAAAGAGCCCACCGGTCCCTGGTCTCCCAGCCTCCCAAAGACTCTCCACCAAGATCCATTGTGATTAAGTTGCAGAGCTTCCGAAGTAAGGAAGAACTTATCAAGATTGCGTGGCAGAAAAAAGGCTTTATGTATGAGGGGAGGAAGGTGTTTCTAGACCACGACTATGCGCCGGAGGTTTTGAGAAAACGCAAAGAATACACAGAGGCAAAAAAGGTGTTAAGAGACAAGAAAATACGTTTCCAGACGCCTTTCCCAGCAAAACTCCGGGTGTTTTACGAGGGGGAGACGCGCCTCTATGATACAGCGGAGCAGGCGACGAAGGACATGCGGACCCGAGGGCTTCAGGTGCAGGTCGTGAAACCGGCAGAGAACTGGACGGAGCGGATTAAGCGTCTGATGTGGACGTCCAGCAGCGCGAAGACCGGTCATGGGACATCGGAGACACGACAGGGATACAAACAGAAACTGCACGCCTTCAGGAGGGACCGGGATACCTGATGAGAAATGGCGCTATAAGGTGAAGATTGGACTGTTTCCAGGAAATAATATTAGCCTACTAGGAAGACTGAGGTGAGAAACGTGTGTCTTTAATTTTCGTTAAGATTGCAGCGTTTTTTGTTGGTTTATTTTAATGGACTTTTAGTTTATATCCTCACATGCCGAGGACGTCGGGGCAGCACTGAAAGATGGACGATGCTGCTTCTAGCAGCGAGGGCCCCCTGTTCCTCGGGAGCAGAGGCCATCCCTCAGAGCGGACTGAACATCAGAGCTCAGAGAAGGTCAATAAGCAGACCTCACATAAGGAAGTTCATTTCATTATGTGTTTGAAGGTATTTATGTTAAACCTTTGTTATATGAGGTTAAATGTTCATTATTGTTTCTGTAGCAATAGGGGGGGGGGTATGATGGGGAAGATGGGAGATAGACACAAGGCAGGTGGAACGGAGATCGATGACAACATCCAAAAACTGCATTAAAGTAGCCTCGTATAATGTGAATGGTGTACTCAACCCAACCAAAAGGAGTAAGATATTAAGTAAGATGAAAAAAGAAGGGGTAGGGGTAATACTATTACAGGAGACCCACCTAACGGACAAGGAACATGCGAAGCTGACAAGGAATGGCTACAATCAAGTATTTTCTGCCTCCTACAAATCAGGACACCGGAGAGGGGTGGCTATTTTAATTTCGGGGAAGAATTCATTTGAAAAGATATCTGTGACAGGGGACAAAGAGGGTAGATATATTATGGTTAAGGGGAAACTAGAGGGTGAGTTGGTGACTTTTCTTAACATTTATGCTCCACCGGGCTCGGAATGGAAGTTTTATACACAGGTGTTTGATTTGATGACATCAGAGGTGGAGGGTATTTTGGTTGTTGGAGGAGATCTGAACCAGAGACTAAACCCACAGCTAGATTCCTCAGGAGGTGGGATACAAAAAAGTGCAATTAGTAAAAAAATGAAGATGATGATGTCTGAACTGGGAATTGTGGATGTTTGGAGGGATCTGAATCCCACACGTAAAGATTATACTTATTATTCACCACCACATAACACGTACGCCAGGATTGATTATTTCCTGATGTATAATAAAGATAGGTATAGGGTGGAAAAATGTGATATAGGAGTAAGGGATCTATCAGACCACAGCCCTCTTTATTTAACATTAGGTCTGGCGAATGAGAGAAAAACAACAGTCTGGAGATTAAATTCAAACATGTTAAGAGGACACACAAAGGAAGAAATAGTTAAAGAACTTCAGGCATATATAGAGGATAATGATAATGGTGAGGTGTCTCCGTCTGTACTGTGGGATGCGTGTAAGGCCGTGATGAGAGGGAAGTTGATAGCCAAATCAGCATATTTAAAAAAGATGAGACAATTAAAATTTGACACACTAAAATCAGATCTAAAAAGGCTAGAAAAAGAACATAAAGACAAATTGGAAGAGCGCATATATCAGGAAATTAGAAAAAAGAGAGCAGAGATAAATGAGATTTATACACAAGAGATCCAAAAAAAACTATTATTTGTAAAACAAAGATATTATGAAGTGGGGGGTAAGTCAACGAAATTGCTGGCATATAAACTGAAGAAACAGCAGGCAAAAAATAATATTTACAAAATAAGGGACCCGCTTACAAGGTTAACGATGGACAAAACAGAGGAAATACAAAAGTGCTTTGAAACTTATTATAAAAATCTATATGCCCAACCGAAAGCTAGTGATAAAACCCAGATTGATCAATTTTTAGAGAACTTAAATCTACCAAGTGTAACAGAAGAACAGAATGAGGCTTTAACTGCCGAAATTACGGATGAGGAAATAAATAAAGCAATCTCAAATCTTAAAGCCAACAAGTCCCCGGGTGCAGACGGATACACTGCAGAATGGTACAGATCATTTAGGGTAACATTAATCCCCCTTCTGCGGAAGGCGTTCAACTGGGTGCTGAAGGAGGGAGAAATCCCTCATTCATGGAGAGAAGCCATTATTTCGGTAATCCCGAAGGAGGGAAAGGATGTGCAGGAATGCTCCAGTTATAGGCCTATTAGTGTCCTTAACCAGGACTATAGATTGTTCACAGCCATTTTAGCCAGACGACTGGAAATAATTCTGCCAGGAATAATACATTTAGACCAGACCGGTTTTATAAAACAAAGACAGACGCAAGACAATATCAGGCGCACCCTACATGTGATGCAACATGTAATCAAAAATAAGATAGAGACAGTAGTGGTGGGAGTGGATGCTGAAAAAGCTTTTGACTCTGTAGGCTGGAATTTCCTATATAGAGTGCTGGAACGGTTTAATTTTCATAGGATATTTATTAAAGTCATACAGGCCCTGTATAACAAACCGACAGCTAGGATCAGGATCAATGGGAGTCTCTCAAAATGTATTACATTAGAACGAGGTTGTCGTCAAGGCTGCTCAGCAAGTCCTCTTCTTTTCGCTATATTTCTGGAACCCCTGAGCAATTGGATAAAACACAATGAAAATATTATAGGTATAGACATGGGGGGAGGGGTACAAAAAATAGCTCTATTTGCAGATGACATATTAATGTATTTATCTAGCCCGGATGTGTCCTTCCCTGCTCTTATGACAACCCTTACTGATTATGGTCATTTATCAGGCTATAAAATAAATATACAAAAAACTCAGGTTATTACTCTCAACTATACACCGGGCCAAACAATTAGGGACAATTTCAAGCTCAACTGGGAATCAAAATCAATAAAATATTTAGGAGTTAATCTACCTCAAGATTTAGGACTATTAAAATCCATCAACTACAGCCTGTTACTTAATAAAATCAAATCTGATATACGCAGGTGGAATCTGATACCTTACATGGGCATTACACAAAGAGTGGAGGTGATAAAAATTAACATACTGCCCAGGCTTCTGTACCTGTTCCAGAGTCTACCAGTGGAAGTAACGGAAGATGAATTTAGGGAATGGGATAAGATGATTTCCAGATATGTCTGGCAGGGGAAAAGACCTAGGGTCAGGTACAGAACACTGCAGTTACCTAAAAACAAAGGAGGGCTAGCACTTCCATGTCTGAAAAGTTACTATCAAGCTGCACAAATTAAAATATTATTAAATATATACAACCCTTCCTACTCAGCGAGATGGAAGGAAATTGAGGCCGACACAACAGATGGGGTTCCTATTCAGGCAGTAATAGGGGACAATAACCTGAGAAAACACGTTAGAGAAGGGGCAAACCCTTGGCTGGATATATCACTTAAGATTTGGTTTAAATTGATTGCAAAAAATGACTTAAGAACTCAGAGTAGATTATTAAGATGGATCGGGTACGATTCCGAATTCATACCAAATAGAATAGATAATAGCTTTAAAAATTGGGAAAGGGGACCAACGATACTCTGGGAGCTCTTAAGAAAGAAGGAGATTAAAAGTTTTCAGGAGATAAAAGACCAATATAATCTAACAAATACAGATCTATACAGGTATTTGCAATTACGACACTATCTAGAGCAGACGATGAGGGGGGGTATAGAGGGGAGGGGGACAGAAATTATTGGAATGTTCACTTCAGCATATGAATCAAAACTGGGAAAAAAGCTAATTTCAAAATTATATAAGGGAGTGGAAGATTTAAAGGGAATGGACACGGTGTATATAAAAGAAAGGTGGGAGAGGGACGCAAATATTACCATATCAGTGGATGAATGGGAAGAGATAAATGAACAGCAGTGGAGAACGACCTGTTCTTTAACTTGGAGAGAAAATGGCTGGAAGAACATCATGAGATTTTTCAGAACACCAGCACAGGCAAAGTATCGGGATACAAAGTGTTGGCGACTATGTGGGGCGGATAAAGCTGACCATTTTCATGTGTTCTGGAGTTGTCCCCCCATTCGCAGCTACTGGCAGGAACTTAAGAACTGTATGGACAAAGTATTGAAGGTAAATCTTCCACCTACATTCAAGGTATTATACTTGGGGAAACTGGACGTAGATTTTACAAGATTTGGGGATAAACACATTTTTAGGATAATGTTGATTGCAAGTAAGAAAGCAATTACCAGAAAGTGGATGAAGGATGAGGCACCTAAGGTGGAAGACTGGGTTGAGGTTATGCACAATATATATGGGATGTAAAAGTTAACTTTCTCTGTGAGGCTAGAGATGGACAGATTTAAAAGAGTTTGGGAAAGCTGGTTAGAGTACATAAAACCAATTAGGTCAGACTTTATTTGAGTTGTACATCATGGGAACAAAGACCCCTAGTTCATAGCTACAGATGTTGAAATGTTCTATTTCTTTTTATTTTAATTTATTTTATTTTATTTCATCATATTTGCCTGTTAAGTCCCCCTACTGGGGAAAAAAGAAAAAGAATGAACCATTGTGTACATGTTATATGATGAAGATGTTCAATAAAAAGAAAATTATAAAAAAAAGAAAATGTTTGATCTGATGAATTCTCTGTAAAACTGGCTGTAAGTTCACATCAACAAAACTCCCCGGTGGTTCTGATGTTTCATCTTTCTCCGTTACTTAGATTCATCTCTGAGCAGCAAAAACAGCAACTAGATCAAATGTTTGAAACATGAACCTCTGGTTGACGTGACTTGAGGTGACCCAGAATAAAACAAACACATCTGACTTCAAAAGTTTTCATTTTCAAGATCAAAACCAGATTTGAAGAAGTGAACTGCTAACTGATGGTGTTATTGATCCATCTGGACTCACCGAGCCTTTCTGCAGTTCCTCACAGCTGGAATCAGTCTCAGTCGACCCCATGGTGTTGTGTTGTACTTGTTCAGGTCCAACTCATCCAGAACCTCCTCCGACATCTGCAGCATGTAGGCCAGAGCTGAACACTGGATCTCAGAGAGTTGCTGCTCTGATCTGTTCTCTGACTGCAGGAACTCTTGGATCTCCAGATGAACTGTGAGGTCGTTCAGCTCCATCAGACACTGGAACATGTTGATGCTTCTGTCAGGAGAGGATCTGTCAGGAGAGAATCTCTCAGTGTTCATCTCCTTCAGGTTGTTGATGACTCTCTGGATGGTTTCTGGACGGTTCTCCGTCTGGTTCAGCAGACCTCCTAACAGTCTCTGGTTGGACTCCACAGAAAGACCATGAAGGAAGCGGACAAACAGGTCCAGGTGGCCATTTTTACTCTGCAGGGATTTCTTCATGACTATATCCAGGAACTTATCCAGAGATGAGTATTTGGAGTTTCCTCCCAGGAAGTTCTTCAGCACATCTGTGTTTCTGGTGGACCAACAGTGGAGCACGTAGACTGCAGCCAGGAACTCCTGGATGCTCAGATGAACAAAGCAGTAGACGGGTTTCTGGAAGACCTCACACTCTCTCCTGAAGATCTGGGTACAAACTCCTGAGTACACCGAGGCCTCTGGGACATCAAGACCACACTGCTCCAGGTCTTCTTGGTAGAACATGATGTTTCCTTTCTCCAGATGTTCAAACGCCAGCCTCCCCAGCTTCAGGAGAAGGTCCCTGTCAGCCTCCGTCAGCTCCTGTGGACTCGTCTCATGTCCCTCCTGGTACTTGTTCTTCTTCCTCTTGGTCTGGACCAGCAGGAAGTGGGAGAACATGTCAGTCAGGGTCTTGGGCAGCTCTCCTCTCTGCTCTGTGGTCAACATGTGGTCCAGAACTGTAGCAGTGATCCAGCAGAAGACCGGGAGTTGACACATGATGTGGAGGGTTCTGGATGTCTTCATGTGGGAGACGATGCTGCTGGACCGCTCTTCATCCCTGAACCTCCTCCTGAAGTATTCCTCTTTCTGGCCGTCGGTGAAGCCTCGTACTTCTGTCACCCTGTCCACGTGTTTGTGAGGGATCTGATTGGCTGCTGCAGGTCTGGAAGTGATCCAGATGAGAGCTGAGGGAAGCAGGTTCCCCTGGATGAGGTTGGTCAGCAGCACGTTGACCGATGAGCTCTGTGTGACGTCAGACACGACCGGACCGTTGTTGAAGTCCAGGGAACGTCTGCTTTCATCCAGGCCGTCAAAGATGAACAACGGTTTCCCGGCAGCCAGCTGCTCTGCTGTGAGCTTCTGTAACGATGGATGGAAAACCTGGATCAGCCTGAGAAGACTGAGCTGCTCATCTCCGATCAGGTGCAGCTCCCTGAACGAGAGCAGAATCACCACGGTGACGTCGTGGTTCTCCGAGCCCTCGGCCCAGTCCAGAGAGAACTTCTGAACCGAGAAGGTTTTCCCAGCGCCAGCGACGCCGTTGGTCAGAACCACTCTGATGGCTCCACGTTGGTCAGGTAAGGCTTTAAAGATGTCCTGGCACCTGATTGGAGCGTCATGGAGGCTCCTCATCCTGGAAGCTGTCTCCAGCTGCCTCACCTCATGTCGGGTATCAGCCTCTTCACTCAGTCCCTCTGTGATGAAGAGCTCCGTGTAGATCCTGTTGAGGGGGGTTCTACTTCCTGGTTCATCAGTTCCTTCAGTCACATGTTCACATCTGCTCCTCAGACTGGTCTTGTGTTCATCTAGTACCTCCTGCAGACCAGCATCTGCTGAAAGACAAGAAGAACTCTGAAACTACAGAACAAAAGTATTTCCAGTTGTCAGAAATGAGTCCATCAGCAGACAGATGTTCAGTCTTACCTGGTACAGTTCTGCTCTGACTGGCTGTCTGCAGTCCAGCTCTGGTTCTGGATCTTTTTCCACACTGGGGACAGGAGGACGGTGCTGGTGGAACAGACTGGTCCCAGTATGAGCTCATGCAGCGTCTGCAGAACCAGTGTCCACAGCTGCTGGAGACTGGATCCTTCAGGACGTCCTGACACAAAGGACAGCAGGACGGCTGCTCCTCCACACAAACTCCTCTCCTCTTCCTCCCTCTGTGAACACATGTCTTCATCACTAAAGTCATTTCTGACTGTTGTAGAAAAACATCCAGATGAGTCAACAGTGTCCAGAAGCTCAGATGGTCTCAGAGAGTAAAAGTGCAGCTGCTTTTCTGTTTGATTTCAGCCTCCAGATGGGAATAAAACTGATGCCTCCGGAAGATCAAATTTATTTATTTATTTATTTATTCATTTATTTATTTATTTATTTATGTGTATACATTTTATATTCATAAGTTTATGTGTATGCCAGTAGTGGAAGAAAGAAAAACACCAGAAAAACTAGGAAAACCAGTTTGCCCGGGCGAGATATTAGGATCCAGGATCGGTTTCCCTTTTCTTCTTCCACTTATTCTTCCAAGCGTTTTTTTGTCCATTCATTCCCGGACTGTAAGGTGCTTTTGAATTTGTACATTCCTCCCCTTTAATCAATAGACAAGAAACTACAGTTTTTCCTTGTCTTGGTTTTTCAAGCCTCATAAAGGATGGATTTTCCATCTTCTGCCACTTGGACCATGATCTGACAAAAGCACCTGGGGCTTTGTTAAGGTACAACTGGTGCGTTACATTTGTAACTGGAAATAAAAGATTTATTAATAAGAGGAGTACAATAGGAGGTGTGATAGGATTGATTCTAGTTTATAAATGAAAAATGTATTAAAACTAAATCACATGCAATTATATGAAAGTTTATGTTGTTTTCTATTTAATTTATCTATTTATTACAAGCAAAACATATTTCACTGTTAGTTATTAATGTCATGAATGAGTACTAGAGTCCTAAAACTGCTGCAGACTCTCCTGGACCGATCTGGAGAGCTGGTTTCATCCTGAACCAAACTCTGGTCTCTGAACCAGCAGGACCACATGTTTGAAGAACACAGAAGACTTTGTGGTGGAAAAACAGGAACCAGAAGGAAAAAGTGATGTTTGAAGAACCTAAAACATCCAATAAACCACCATGGACAGAAAATATAAAGTCATGATGAGTCCTAGAATCAGTTAACAACAGTTGTCTTACTTTGTGTCTGAGGGTCCAGGTTCTTTACTGAATAATGGAGGTTGATCTTTGGACCAGTCACTCTTCATAGACAAACAGCTGGATCCTGGAGACTCTGGTCTCTGACTGCGGTACCGACCTCTGCAAACACAAATTCACATCAGTCACTGATAATATTGATGATGACGACTGAAGAAGATCTACAGCAGGGTCTCCAACTCTGGTCCTGACAGCCACAGTCCTGCATGTGTTAGATGTTTCCTGCTTCAGGATTGTCCACCCCTGATCTAGTCTGTATCCAGTCCTGGAGCAGATTACTGCTTTCCTCTCCTCCTGACATCAGAGCTCATGTTTCCTCTGCAGGAACCTTCCACAGGGATCAGGGATCTTAGGACATTCCTGCTTCCTGACCCTCTGAACATCTCAGCGATTCAAACTCAACACTTCCTTAATTGAACTGAAATTCTTTTGTTGATGAAAAAATAAGATGAATCCATTTACAGTTTTTGTGCAGATTTAACACCAAACTGTCCTCCCTCCAAAACCTATAAAGTGTTGAAAAATAACTTGTTTTTATCAAGAACAATTACAAATTGTTAAGCATTTTACCTACAATCAAACCTGCAATAACCCACGTTATTAACTCACAGTGGTAGCAGTAGTACTAGTAGCAGTAGTAATGGTAGCAGTAGTGGTAGTAGCAGTAGTAGTAGCAGTAGTAGTAGTAATGGTAGTAGTAGTAGTAGTATTAGTAGTAATAGGCATAGTAGCAGTTGTCTTAGTAATGCTGGCAGTAGTAGCAGTGGTAGTAGTAGTAGAAACACTACAAAGTGACCAAACCTGCCAAAAACCCTGTTTTAGCAGTTTTTAATGTCATGTCATACTTTGTGTCTGAGGGTCCAGGTTCTTTACTGAACTTTAGAGGTTCATCTTTGGACCAGTCACTCTTCATAGACAGACAGATGGATCCTGGAGACTCTGGTCTCTCCTCCTCTTCCTCCACACAATCATCCATCTTCTGGACTTCAGTCATTCAGAGACATGAACCACAAACACCCACCATCTTTGAATCTGTAGACAGAAACTTTATTAGAACACGACTAAGTCATGAAATCAATGTAACAACTTTCCCTGAAGGACTTTGTCAAAACTGGTGAGGAGGAAGAAAGAGGTTTTACTGATACTGACGATGAGACAGACCTGAAGCTGAGTCTCCTCTAACCTGACGCCAACATTTCTGTCCAGGTGGGATCTGTGAAGCCGAGTCTTCACCTGGAGAAGATATTTTCTGTTTCATTAAAAAACTTGCTGAAAAACAGACTTACAAAGAAACTTTGTGTTAAATTCAAGTCTCACAGAGAATAGTCTAAAATTCTGAAGAAGATAGAAACTTAGAGCTTAAAAAAGTCTCAGTTACTGAAATAAATCAACAAACTTGTAGAATCTGTAAAAATCTTCTGAACATCAGGATAACACGCACACGCACGCACGCACGCACGCACGCACGCACGCACGCACGCACGCACGCACGCACGCACGCACGCACGCACGCACGCACGCACGCACGCACGCACGCACCACACACGCACACACACACACACACACACACACACACACACACACACACACACGTCAGAGGTTGTGTTGTGGTGTTTCCTCTGTGAGGAGGAAGAAGCTCCTGTTTTAATTCAAATATCAACAAAGTAACATCCAGAACCCCCTGCCTTTATATCAGAAAGTGATGTCAGAAGGTCATGTGACCCTTAAATGTGAAGTTAGCTGGATGTCAGAGAGGCATCGCAGGTCCTTCCTCCCCGCTGCATCAGACTGTACAACCAGGCTGATCTCAGTAGCTAACGGACAAGAAATAACATGTGCAATAACCATATGTGCAATATCTGTGTGTCTACCTCACACTCATCCTACCTGCTTTTTTGCACTGTTTTTTTTTCCTTCGCACTACTTTTATTTCCATCGCAATGTATATACTGTCTATATCCTGTAATTATATATTTTTTTTTACTTTTTACTTTTTTACCCCCTTCCCTGCATGTGTGTGTTAACTGTACTGCTGCTGACATGTGAGGGAGTAATAAAGGTTTATCTTATCTTATCTTAACTGCTTCCAAAGTCTCTTTTCCTGTGTTTGATTAAACCTGATACAGGTACGTCTGAACAAGAGTCACATTTATCTGACCCCAAACTATTTACTTCTTTTTTTAAATACTTTTATCACGATTTTTTCCCCATTTTATCCCCCGTGCTCCTAGCTAAGTCAGTCGTGGGCGTTGCTCCCTCTACCAACCCCAGGAGTTCCTGCTCTGAGCTCAGGTCTCCTCCTGACTTGAGGATGAGCAGCTTCTTTTCACCAGACAGGGTGGGGTTTCTCCAGCCGGACGTAGCGCGTGGAAGGATCACGTTATTCCAGCCACATACCCCCATGTGTTTCCCCGGCTGGCCAGAGGGGGCAGTAGAGCCAGGACTGCTGCATGTTTTTGTGAGGGAAGCTCACATTAGCTACCAAGGGAACACGGGTAGAACATGCAAACTCCACACAGAAAGACCTTTCACCAACCCCACCCAGGGTGCTGAAGTCACGAGGGAACTTAACACGCACTCAGCGCCCACAGCGTCCCCGGCAGGAATCGAACCCAGGACCTTCTTGCTGTGAGACGGCACTACCAGCTGCTCCACCGTGTCCCCAAAATATTTAGTTCTTTAGTTTCAGTCTCAGACACTTTAACAGCAGCAGAAAAAGAAGGAACAAACACTCACCTGGTCTCCTCTGCTGCTCTGTCCACGTCGACATGGACTCTGAACTCTGAATCAGGTGTTTTTCACCTGCAGAGCTGCTGCTCCTCCTCCTCTTCCTCCTCTTCCTCCTCCTCCTCCTCACTGTATTTACAGGAAATCACATGACCACTGATGAGAGTTTTACAGTCTGACTCAGACACTTTATCAGCAGCAGAAGAAGAACTTGAGACACGTGGAGATGACGTCACGGAGCAGATAAAACAGGGTCGACAACTACGGCTGATGATTTTTATAGAACCTGCATCAGTTGTCAAAGAGCCACGTTTTGGATTCTGGGAGAAAGAACGAGACCAGAATCACCAGGAAATAAAACAGATTGACCTTAAGATGGTTGGTTTTGCTGCTTGCAGATGTTCAGATGTTCTCCAGAGCAGAGACGGCTGCAGGAGACGGCAGAGCCAGGACTGTTCAGCTGAGCAGCCGGTATTTTACATGTGGTGACGGAGCTCTGGTCCTTCTGGACCAGAGAGGAACCACAGACACAGAAGCTGCTGCTGAGGTGACCAGCACATCTGCTGAGGTGACCAGCACATCTGCTGATGCTGGACCTCATTTGAACTCTGACCCCCCCATAGAAAATCCAGGGAGCAGCTGCTTCAGAAGTCCCCACGTCAGTAAAAAGAGTCCACCGGTGTGAAATGTGTTGTCAGTATAAATACAACTGCTCTGTGAAGGTCTCAAATGTGAGTTCATATTATTCTAAAGCATATACATTTAATTCAGTATGTATTTCATTGTTTCATGGATCCTGTCCTGAAGAGCATGATGAAATAATTTCAACCGTCACGACAGTTCATACACAGACACAAACTGGTTATTTTCTGCAGCAAGTCAAGACAAATCGATCCCAGATAACGGATCGATGCAGAGCCAGAAGACAAACTCATTCAGGAGCCTTTAGGGTTTTTGGATGATGTGAAAGACGACTCCCGTCTTCATGTAGCTCCAGCACACGCATGAGCACTTCTTGAGTTGGTAAGGTGAGTGAAGGACAGGAGAAACAGCACAAACATGTCCAGAGCTGCTGAGAGAAGCTGTGAATGTGACTGAAGAAGCTTTGAGGAGACTTTTACACCATATTCTAGTTGAATTATTGAAATAAACTCCTCCAACCCCAGCAGCTCCTGCAACAGTTGCACTTTTATCCTGCACAAACATCTCAGATGGAAACCTGCCTAAATTCACCACATTTTCCTGTACGTCTGTGTAGGTGACAAATACATCTTTAAACTTTATGAAATGACCATTTTTCACTGCTGCTATTGTACACAGAACATTCAAAATGTTTAGTACAACTTCAAATCAACAAAAGTTGTTAAAGCAGGAAGAACATCTCACAAAAAGAAATGAAATGTTCCAACAAAATCAGTTCACCCTCAAGTGTTCTGAGATTTTTCCAAAAACACATTTGTTTGTGTAAATGTATTTGTCTTGTAAAGATAAACTCATGTCAAATCAATGTTTTCAAAAACAGCTGAAGTCATGTGACCATAACGTGGGACTGCAGGCAGAACGATGAGAAAACGACTCTCAGTCCAGGTCGGGACGTCGTTGGACCTGTTTTAGGTCAATCATACGTTACAATGTATGTGTTACCATTTCATGTAGTCGGATGAACTCTTAGACGTCCAGCATTATTTTACCAGGACTTCCACCCTCTTTTTAAACATCTCATGGATTTATGCATATTGGAACGATAGAAGAAGCTGTTTTAACACGACCTGTAAGCTCAGTCTGCGAAACACAAATGCTTTAACCTTTTCCTTATCCTGTATATGATAATAACAATAATAATCATTATAACAACAATACATGTAATTGATCATTATTCAGCCTCACAACAACCCATGTGGCTCATTTTTCCACATAAACAACAGTAAACAACAACTTCAGTGGACTCACGTGCTGCTTAATCAAAGCAACAAAGGACAATAATAACATCAACAATAACATGTTGCTAAATGGGCAGTTCAGTGACTGCACACAGGAAGAAAAGCGTTTTTCTCACCATTTGAAGAGGAAGAGCATCCTCCCGTCTTTCATGGTGGTAAAGTGGTGAATGAGGCGTCGTAGAAACTCCCACTGGCCTTTAGGTCCTCGACAGCAACATGTTTCTGTTTCTGACATCCCGCTGAAGATGCTGACGAGCCCAGAACCCTGCAAGAGTGCTGTCAGTTTAGTAAAGTATTGATACTAAAAACCCTCCTCTGCACTAATAATGTTGCTACTTTACTGAGGAATCAACACACACGCCGTTATTTCCTTCATGACGTTGATGCTAATGTGCTGTAATGTGATAATAATCATGACCGGTACGTTGTATTTCCAGACCAGTCGTCTCATCTTGTACATTTAATATCAGTTCTGTGTCTATCTGAACTTATTGATTCATCTATGAACTCTACATTTAATATCAGTTCTGTGTCTATCTGAACTTATTGATTCATCTATGAACTCTACATTTAATATCAGTTCTGTGTCTATCTGAACTTATTGATTCATCTATGAACTCTATTCCAGCAGTCCGGGCTCAGAGCTCTTTCCCGCCTTACGCGGTTGCTAGGCAACGAGCCCCACCGGCTGATTCCGTTAGGTTTACGTTTATCAACAATACAAACATAAAATCTAACCATAAACTCACACATTACACATTCACCCATCAAGTACACGATTATAACTCTCCATTCTTACCTGCAAAGAGCAAGAAATAAGTATTACTTATCCTCGTTACGCCGCACACGTCTTCACGTTCAAGTGTGTTCTCGTTCTCACAGTGTAATCCCGCGAGACTTCCATTGTCCCCAAACATAGTGCAGCGCCCTCTGCTGGTGAGAGTTGGACACTGCATCACCACATTTGTCGATAAACGAACCTTTTCCCATCAGACAACACCGACAATTGGAGATAAATGACAAACGCTGTATCTTAATATGTGTTTACGGATATTACAACAAAGCAATGAATGTGAATTTCTATGCAAAATTAAGTCAACATATAAATGAATGGAAAACAACATATACTTCAGACAGAGTGATATTGGGTGGAGACCATAAGATTCATGGCTAGACAGAATACCTCACAGAAACTCTCAACCTGTATATAGTGACACTATATTGACTTTGTGTACAACAACACGGGTGATTGATTATTGGAGAACATCAAATCCAACATCTGTTCAATATACATGGTATAACTGCAGGAAACGGTCAATGTTCAAGACTAGATTACTGGTTGATTTCGTGTGAGTTATGCAATAATATCTCAAATTGTGAAATTTCAGCCGCTCCGCTCACAGACCATTGCATGATTAGTCTAACTTTATTAACATCTAAGCAACATCAGAATTCTCCAAATATTTGGAAGTTTAACAATGATTTACTACAGAATGTTGGATTTTGTGATCAAGTGAAATCTCTTATCATGGAGGTTGAAAATTTAGACATGTGCGATGTTAGTAAATGGGAATGGTTCAAGTTTAAGGCCAAACAAATTGCAATTGACACAGGCAAAAAACTGTCACATTTAAGGAAACATAAGCAGAAGAATCTATTCGACAAAATTAATTCATTAACAAATAATACACAATTATCCTTAGACAACATTACTGAATTAAAGTTACTACAGACCCAGTTAGACGACATGTATACAGCAAAGGCAAATGGAGCTTATATTAGATCAAGAGCTAGATGGATCGAAAAGGGGGAAAAGAGTTCAGCATATTTCTTTGGACTGGAAAAACAAAGACACACTAAGAGAAAAATAAGTAAGATTATGACAAATGACATTATATTAGAAGATCAGAAATTAATCCAGGATGAAATTTGTCTCTTTTATTGTAACTTATATACATCAACATTTAATAATTCAGATTGTAACATTTTATTTGATAGCATCGATGAGGACATAAACAAGCTGGATATAGAAGACAAACATATACTTGGAGAAGGATTAAATATAACAGAAGTTGAAAATGCATTAAAACAAATGAAAAACGGTAAATCACCAGGGATTGACGGTTTAACAATTTAATTCTTAAAACATTTCTGGGCGGACATTAAAGAGTTAATATTTAGAGCTTTTTTGGAATGTATTCAGAAAGGATGTTTGTCCCCAACTATGAAAACAGGTTTAATAACTTTGTTACCAAAACCATAAAAAAGATCTGTTGATGCTAGACAACTGGAGACCAATAACCTTACTATGCAACGATTACAAATTACTTGCTTTAGTTTATGCAAATCGCCTAAAGGTAATACTTGGAAAACTTGTAGAAAAATATCAATCAGCTTTTATAAAGGGAAGATATATTCACAACCATATTCGACTGATTCTGGATATGATTGATTACCAGTCATTTATTCAATCAGATAGTTTAGTGCTTTTCATAGATTTTTTCAAAGCATTCGACACCGTGGAACATGATTTTATGTTTACAGTACTCAATAAATTCGGATTTGGAGAAGGGTTCTGCAAGGTTATTAAAATGTTTTATAATGATATCTACAGCTATATCTCCCTCAACCCTGGAATGACACCAAAAATTAATATCTTACCTGGAATTAGACAAGGCTGTCCTACTTCGCCCAAATTATTTATTTTATGTACACAAATGCTAGCATATCTAATTGTAAATCACACTCAAATTAAAGGAATTACCATTTTTGATTATGAATATAGAATAAGTCAATTTGCAGACGACACAGTAATCTTTCTAAAGGATAAATCTATAATTGAAAAAGCCCTAAATATAATATCAATCTTTTCCAAAGCTTCAGGTCTGCGCTTAACGTGGAAAAAATGTGAAATACTACCTCTTCATCCTTGTGCTGAGATAAATATAAGCTCCATCCCTGTTAAAATGGAATTAAAATACCTAGGTTTAACAATGTCTAAAGACAGAAACAAGAGAGAAAAACAAAACATAGAAGAGAAAATAGATAGTATGAAAAAATCTCTCAACCACTGGCTTATGAGAGATCTCTCTATTCTCGGAAGAATCCTACTGACAAAAGCAGAAGGCATATCAAAACTAGTATATCCTTGTCAATCTCTTTATGTTCCTCCTCAAATGATTAAAAAGGTAAATTCTGTCATTTTTAATTTTATCTGGAAAAATAAGACCCACTACCTTAAGAAATCTGTGATGGTTAAAGACTATAAAAATGGTGATTTTGAATCCATGATTGGTGTATTTAAAGTGAATTGGATAAAAGCTTACTTGGCTCAACCTGAGTCCATATGGTTCCACATACCAAATAATATTTTCCAAAATGTTGGAGGATTAGAATTTTTGTTGAGATGTGACTTTGAAATAACTAAACTGCCAATCAAATTGTCTAATTTCCACAAACAAGTACTGCTCTACTGGAAAATGATGTTCACCCACAATTTCACACCGCACACCTCCACCTTGTGGAATAATAGAACCATCACTATTAACAGGAAGACCTTATTTAAACCAGAATGGTATGATAAGAAAGTCCTATATGTTACTGGCTTGTTGGATGTAAATGGCAATTTATTGCAATTTAATACATTTGTAGAAAAGTTTAGTTTAAATTGCTCTTATAGAGAATTCAATAAAATATGTAGAGCTATTCCACTTCCCTTGAATGACATGATAAATAATATTCTTACATACTCAAGTGTGATTGTCAAACTGCCTGATTTAAAAGTCGGTGAATTGAAATTGGGTGAAAGAAAATGTAATAACAAAGTACTTGGAAATGTGTTTAAAGAAAAGCTATTCAATGATATCAAAAAATCAACAAAAATAAAGATAACAGAAATTGAAGTAACGTTAACAAAGATATACAGCAGCTACCTTAAATGGCCAATTTCACCCAAAGCAAAAGAAATTCAGTTTAAAATAATAAACAATATTTATCCTGCCGCTGAAACCCTAAGGAGAAGGTTCAATTTTGACGTAGACCCTTGTGTATTTTGTAAAACAGAACACGAAACAATTGAACACTTATTCTTTTCTTGTTCATTCACAAAGCTTTTTTGGCAAGATGTTTATCGGTGGTTAAAGATTGGGATCAACGACTATAGGAGCCAAATAAAGTTGTCATTCACTGTGTGTGTGTGTGGGTGGCGCTGTGTGTTACCTGAGCCACAGGTATAAAGGTGATGACGTAACATTGTTTGACAGAGGTTTTTGACCGCTGTGGCGCTAAAGTTACACTTTATGCTTTGTCTGATCAACCTTAATCAAGACGCAATAAATACTCTTTTAATTGCATCAGAAGAAAGCGTCCTGGCTCGTCCGTCACCGCCGGGGAACGTGGGCAGCAGCAGCCAAAGGCGCGTCGACCAGATCCCGGTCAAACATTCTCAGTAGCCTAAAGCATTGGGCTTGGCTCCTACAACAACAACAACTGTATGTTCAGCAAGTTTCAGGTCATAATTTATATGGATGGTCTGCCAAAGAAGGTATCCAAGATGGTGAACATAATTCTAATTTGGGGTAAATATCATATACATAAAAATACATGGAAAAACAGCAAACCCTCCATAGTATGTTTTAAAAACGAAATAAAAAGTTATATAACATCTATTAAGGTACTTTCAAAAGAAAATCAGCCTATAAATGATTTATGTGAAACCATGTTAGAGTCTCTTGCTCTTTAAGATACAATCTTGCTACGCTTATACTTTTTTGTTGAAATGTCAACCCCTGTGATTATTTTATTTTGTGACAATTTTCTTTTTATTTAAATTTAGAAGTTTATCTTGGAAAAAATGTATAGTTACATATTCGCTTGTGTGTTGTGAATTTATGTTTCAGTTGCAAACTAATGTTTCCTCAAAGGAATTTAGTAATTTTGAAAATGTTGAATAAAGTTTGTTTAAAAAAAAAAAAAAACACTTGAAAAAAAAAAAAGACAACACCGACAATTTTCAACATACTCATGAGCTTTATACTTAATGCAAGTAATATTAAACATATTAATAATAATAATATGGGTATATTACCGATGGCTCTTTATTGCACATTTTCACCACATAACATTTACGCTGTTTTACACATCATAAAACTCTCAATAATTAATGAAGAGAGACGAGGTGGAGACGACAGAGCCACAACACAGAAGGACATAAACCGTTAAAAAGGTCAAATTAAAGGCATGGCAATTAGTGTGAAAACTCAAATGAAAGTCAAAGTTAACATCTTTTTTCACCTCTATTGTGAATAATCCTGATTTCCGGCCTGGGATGGTGGATGTTGGTTTTAAACAGTGGGGTGATAATGGTGTTCATAGACTGAGAGATTTACTCTCTGATAATATGGTTATGACATTTGAACAAACGATAGAGAGATATTCTATCCCGGAAATGACTTCCTTCGTTATTTACAGGTTATGTATTATATGTTGCACAGTACTACCTTGGTTGAGAACCATGACAGCTCTCCTATTGATAAATTATTATTTTTAACAGGAAGAGAGATATCTGTAAGCCTATTTTATAAAGCTCTGTGTTTCACACCCTGGTTGGGCTGGACAAGCTTAAAGGCACATGGGAGAAGGAGCTAAACATCATAATTGATGATGAAGAATGGAAGGATGTATTCAATAATTTCAGTTTGCAATCGCGCCCAAGCAATACAGTTAAAAATGATACACAGAATGCACATATCCCCCAACCGTAGACTTCAATCTCTCACCCATGTGACTTAAATGCAAGATAGAAATGTGTACCCTAACTCATTGTTTTTGGTCATGTTGTAAACTGCAGGTGTATTGGTCTAATGTGCTATCTGAAATAGAAAAGATATTGGACTTAAAACTGGATATGGAGCCTGTATCTCTTGTATTGGGCGTCCTAAGACAACACTTAATATCAAAACATAATCGGAGGCTGTATTGTATTAAAAAGTACCAACTATTAAAGGCTGGCAAAGAGTGGTGTTTGATCTGGTGCCATTAAAATACCTGACATGTATATTACATTCAAAAATAGACCAATTCTATAAAGTCTGGGAGCCTTACTTGAACTATGTAGAGCCTGATGTCTTGACTGGTCATATATTTTTACAGTAACCCAGGGTATTATTTATATGAATCTGAGCTGGTGTTTTGTTGTTTTTTTTCTTCTGTTTGTTTATTTGCTGCTTGTTATTTCTGTGGATCATAATATGTATCCATTCTTTGCTTGTAAAAGTGAAAAATGAATAAAAATATTGTATATAAAAAAAGGTCAAATTAAAGTCTGACTTCTCTGCTTCCATCAGCAGACACTTTTTTTCCAAATGTTCTTTTAAATTGAACATCCAGGTGGAATAAAAAGTCGGGCATTATCACAGCTTTGGAGGTTTGCTACTGTGGACACAAAATCCAAATTGTATTTATAGTAAAACATAAAATAGCCACGTACCTAAGCGGGCCTAAAAATGTGAAGTTTTCAATCAAATAATTTGCCCATAAATCAGCTTGAAATTGGACTGATTGTGATTAATTAGTAATTAGGATTCTGAAATACCACTAACCTCCACTGGTCGTATGTGACGTCACCAGGTCTGGACCAAGACGGCCGCTCTGTCAGCACGTTATAGTATAGTATATTTTTATAGTATATATCATATATTATAGTACTCTGTCAGCACGTTATAGTATAGTATATTTTTATAGTATATATCATATATTATAGTACTCTGTCAGCACGTTATAGTATAGTATATTTTTATAGTATATATCATATATTATAGTACTCTGTCAGCACGTTATAGTATAGTATATTTTTATAGTATATCATTTATTATAGTACTCTGTCAGCACGTTATAGTATAGTATATTTTTATAGTATATCATATATTATAGTACTCTGTCAGCACGTGATAGTATAGTATATTTTTATAGTATATAATGTAGCGACCCTGCAGTTATGTTCAGTTATGTTAGTAATGTTGTCATGTTCAGATGTTCTGTTTAATGTTAAGCCTGTGGGTAGAGAACAGGTAGGGGCGGGGTAAGCACGGGAGTTGTGAGTGTGAGTGTGCGCATGCGTAGAGCGGCTGAGCGGCGCCCGTTAGGAGGCGCGTCAGTGGAACAGCTGTTGAGCGGAGTTGAACAGCTGATTGAGTAACTCAGCAGCGTTTTTGTTGTTTTGGCGTGGTTACGGCCATCAGTAACCCATTTCTGTGACAGATAATAAATCTGTTAAACTGGTTTACGCTTCCTCATCCTTCTGATACATCCTGATCGCTACATTTGGTGTCAGAAGTTAAACAACGGATTTTCCTCCACCCTGCTCTGCCAACGTCAGCTCTTCCTCGCCAGTTAAACGTAATGGCAGCACGTCAGGAACGATCCGGAGCTCGCCAGAAGGTCAAACAGGAGGGGATGGACGGTGTATGGCGTGATTATGACAATGCCCCAGAACGTTTGTCTCGCCTTAGACAGACAGCCATAGAGCTGGCTGCTGCTGCCGGTTTCGACTCACCCAGCGCGGGGCGGCGCTCCAGCAGGGGAGCTCCTGCCGAAAGTGACGTGGTGCCGGATGTAACCAAGGATGGTGGCGCCCATTATAACCAGTTCCAGGTGAAAACACCGAAATACAATGGTAAAGCGGACTGGGAAGCCTTCCAGGCTCAATTTGAACTGTTGGCTCAGGCTGTGGGCTGGTCTGAGGACAAAAAGGCACTCCAGCTAGCTCTGTGCCTTACAGAAGAAGCCTTATCCTGCTTGCTCCTACTCAGCCCATCCGAGAGGGCGGACTATGGGGCCTTGGTTGGGGCTCTGAAGCGGCTGTTTGGTCAGTGCAGCCAGCCTGGTGTGCTGCGTTCAGAGCTGTCAAGCAGACAGAGACAGCCAGGGGAGCCGCTCCGCATATTGGCTAATGACATTGAAACCCTGGCACGGAGAGCATACGCCCACATGTCTCCTGAGGTGCAGAGCGAGCTGGCCAGGGACCAGTTCATCCGAGCCATAACCCCAAGAGAGCTGCGCATCCAGACTCAACTGGCACACCCCAGCTCTCTGCAAGAAGCACTGGAGCTGGCGTTGGAGAGAGAGGTCGTTGGAGGAGCAGTAGAGGGCGGCCACCCGGAGAGCAACCCTGTTGTGAGGACGGCGATGCAGGGAGACCCAGGACAAGAGAAACCAGCATGGGCGGCCGAGTTGACTGAACTGATCCGTGCTGTGTCTCTACAATCACCACAGAGCGGCACCCGCCCTCGCCGGGGCCCCCTTGTGTGTTGGCTGTGTGGCCAGGCTGGCCATATAAGCGTGAGGTGCCCCAGGCGTGCTGATATTCAGGGAAACGCCCCCGGGTCTGTGTAAATGGGACGACACAGACCCCCACCCCGGTGTCCCACCCTGCCTTGATTTCATTGGACGGAGCCCAGCCGCACGGACGGGGGAGCGGGGCTCCACTCCCCCCAGAAGCAGATGACATCGCTGAGTCTGTGAGGGTGGTTGGTTGGACTCACATGGGGGATTTCTGCCATGTTCCAGTCACCCTGGCAGGGGCTCCATGTACGGCCCTTGTCGACACCGGCTCCACAGCTACATTAATGAGACCGGACGTGGTTCCAGCAGGGACACAGTTGACACCCACTCTTGTGAAGCTGCGAACAGTGACTGGTGGGTTAGCCCCCATGCTTGGGAAAGGGGTTGTGGCTATACGGGTGGGGGGGCTGTCAGTGTCTTTTAAGGTGTGGGTTGCAGAAGTACAGGACCCCTGTATATTAGGACTGGACTTCCTGAGGGCTGCTCGCTGTGTGCTAGATCTGGGGAAGAACACACTGGCCTTTCCAGGGGGTCCCACAGTTGAAATGGTGCACCCCACGCTAGCCACGTCACCACACCCACCAACCTCGAGAGTGGCTGAAACACACCCCCCGCTCCAAATCCCCCCTCCTGCAGCAATGCCCCCCAACACCAATGCTACCCCCAGCCCCGCCCCCAGCCTCACCCCCACTCAACAACCCACAGCTCTGGGAGTGGACAGACTGGCAGCAGTGAGGGAGGTGTGGAAACGCAGCTGTGATAGCTTGGAACCTGAGCAGCAGGAGGAGCTGTGGCAGGTATTGTGGGAGTTTAAGGACATTTTTGCTTTGACAGAAGAGGAGGTGGGCCTGACACACTTGGTGCAGCACGAAATTGACACAGGCGATGCACGGCCCATCAAAACACGCCCCCGCCGCCTCCCCCTGGCCCATCAGACAGCAGCAGACAGTGCTATTGATGAGATGTTGTCAACCGGCATCATTGAACCCTCTGACAGCCCCTGGGCCTCGGGGGTTGTGATGGTCAATAAGAAAAGGAGTCCAAAGATGAGATTCTGTGTGGACTACAGACCGCTGAATAGTGTGACCAAGAAAGACTCATACCCGCTGCCCCGCATCGACGAGTGTCTGGACTTAGTGTCCGGCTCGTCCTGGTTCTCCTCCCTAGACCTGCGCAGCGGGTATTGGCAGGTGCCCCTCAGTCCTGAAGCTAGACCAAAGACAGCTTTTTGCACTGGACGGGGGCTGTGGCAGTTTCGAGTTCTCTGCTTCGGCCTGTGCAACGCCCCGGCCACGTTTGAACGGCTAATGGAAAAAGTGCTGGCCGACGTCCCCCGACAGAAGTGCCTGGTCTACCTGGACGATATCCTGGTCCACGGGAGCTCCTTCCAAGCGGCCTTAGGAGCTCTGCGACAGGTTCTACAGAGGATAGCAGCAGCGGGGCTGAAGCTCCACCCCGACAAGTGCTGCTTCATGAGGAGAGAGTTGGAGTTCTTGGGACACAGAGTCGGAGGAGAAGGCATCAGCACCTTGGAGGACAAGGTGCGGGCAGTAAAGGACTGGCCAGCCCCCACTAATCTACGGGAGCTGAAGAGTTTCCTTGGACTTGCGTCTTATTACAGGCGGTTCGTGCGTGGCTTCTCTTGTATAGCCGCACCCCTGTTCTGCCTGCAATGGAAAGACTGGGATTTTGCCTGGACTCTTGAGTGCGAGCTGGCCTTCAGCTCTTTGAAGAAGGCCTTGACGGAGTCTCCCATCCTCACCCCCCCAGACCTCAACCTACCGTTTGTCCTGGACACAGATGCCAGTGATGTTGGGATGGGGGCGGTGTTGAGTCAGGTGGGGTCAGAGGGGGAGAAAGTGGTGGCGTACTTCAGCAAAACCTTCAACAAGGCGGAACGGCGCTATTGTGTGACACGCAGAGAGTTGCTTGCAATCGTGAGAGCAATCAGCCACTTCAGGTATTACTTGTGCGGCCTGCCCTTCACGGTGCGGACTGACCACGCAGCCCTCCAGTGGTTGATGTCTTTCAAGGAGCCTGAGGGGCAGATTGCGCGCTGGTTGGAGGAGCTGGCGCCATACGTCTTCACAGTGGAGTACAGGGCTGGGGCTCGCCATACCAATGCTGATGCCATGTCCCGGCGCCCCTGTGCTCCCAGCGGCTGCCGGTACTGCGAAAAGAGAGAGGATCGGGAGAAAGAGCTCCGGGCAGGGGAGGAGCAAGATCACACACACCATGGGGCCGGGCCGGTCTGCAGAGAGACGCAGGTTATCGACCCAACTGACTGGAGAGCGCAGCAGGAACAGGATGCTGATCTACACCCGGTGCTGAGGTGGGTGGAGTCAGGACAAAAGCCACTGTGGAATGAGGTCGCTGGGTGCTCGCCTGCCACCAAAGGACTGTTTTCAAAGTTTGAGGCTCTCCGGCTGATGGATGGAGTGCTTCAGAGAGCCTGGAAAGAGACTGCTACAGGGGAGGAGAGGTGGCAGGTGGTGGTCCCCAGAGCTCTGAGGGAATCAGTGCTTAGAGCCTCTCATGGAACCACGGGAGCAGGACACTTTGGCGTCTCCAAAACCCTGCGTCGACTCCGCCAGAGCTTCTACTGGGGCCAGCTCAGGAGGGATGTTGAGGACTTTTGCCGTCGCTGTGACCTTTGTACAGCGCACAAAGGTCCCACTGATCAGTCACGTGCCCAACTTCAACAGCTGGCAGTGGGTGCCCCGATGGAGAGGGTGGCAGTGGACATAATGGGCCCGTTCCCACGTACAGAAAAGGGGAACCGTTATGTCCTGGCCGCTATGGACTATTTTACAAAATGGCCAGAGGCATATGCTATACCCGACCAGGAGGCGGTGACCGTGGTAGATGCTCTGGTGGAGGGCATGTTTGCCAGATTCGGAGCGGCTGAGGTCATCCACAGTGACCAAGGTAGAAACTTTGAGTCTAGAGTGTTCACTGCTATGTGTGACCGGCTGGGCATGCAAAAGACATGGACTACTCCTCTCCATCCGCAGAGTGATGGACTGGTTGAACGTTTCAACAGGACTCTGGCAAAACAACTCGCTATCCTCACCGCGGAGCATCAGCGTGATTGGGACATGCACCTCCCTCTCGTCCTATGGGCCTACAGATCGGCTGTGCAGGATTCCACCTCATGCACACCAGCCCTGCTCATGTTGGGGCGAGAGCTAAGGACACCAGCAGAAATGGCTCTTGGCAGACCCCCAGACACACCGACAGTCCCACCGGGACCGGAATACGCCAGGAGGCTCCAAGATAGGATGGAGTCAGCACATGCTTTTGCCCGTGACCAGTTACAGAAGGCTGGCATGAGACAGAAAAGAAATTACGATACAAGAGCTAGAGGGGGGGACTTCAAGGTCAGGGACCTGGTGTGGGTGTATAGTCCAAGAAGAAAGAAGGGCCGGTGCCCTAAGTTGGACTGTCACTGGGTGGGCCCCTGTGAGGTATTGGAGAAGCTGGGAGAGGTGGTCTACAGGGTCCAGCTGCCACCTAGAGGGAGACGGGTGGTCCTCCACAGAGACAGGCTGGCCCCATACAGAGGTGATGCACGCCCACATCAGCGCCTCAACCCCCCTACACCTTCTCAGAGAAACCAGGCAGTCACACCCCCGGATTCAGTGACTGTGTCCCCCTCTGATTCCCCACACTCTCCCCCACCCACAAACTCACCCCCTGCTCTTAGGCAGGATGTTCCCAGACTGCAGGTGCAGCCGCGTGAGTTCACCCCAAGGCGGCCTCAGAGACTGAGAAGAGCCCCGGGCCACCTCAGAGACTTTTTATGCCACCCCTCGGGGCGAGGGACTTAGTAAGGGGGGGGTAATGTAGCGACCCTGCAGTTATGTTCAGTTATGTTAGTAATGTTGTCATGTTCAGATGTTCTGTTTAATGTTAAGCCTGTGGGTAGAGAACAGGTAGGGGCGGGGTAAGCACGGGAGTTGTGAGTGTGAGTGTGCGCATGCGTAGAGCGGCTGAGCGGCGCCCGTTAGGAGGCGCGTCAGTGGAACAGCTGTTGAGCGGAGTTGAACAGCTGATTGAGTAACTCAGCAGCGTTTTTGTTGTTTTGGCGTGGTTACGGCCATCAGTAACCCATTTCTGTGACAGATAATAAATCTGTTAAACTGGTTTACGCTTCCTCATCCTTCTGATACATCCTGATCGCTACAATATCATATATTATAGTACTCTGTCAGCACGTTATAGTATAGTATATTTTTATATTATATATCATATATTATAGTACTCTGTCAGCACGTTATAGTATATTTTTATAGTATATATCATATATTATAGTACTCTGTCAGCACGTCTCTCCCAGAACGTTACAGTATAATATATATTTATAGTATATATCATATATTATAGTATAAATTGTATTCGATGGTGTTTTTTCAATAAGAGGATTGCAACAGTTCGCCCTCTGGTGGTTATACAAGGTAACTGCACTCAGTGTAAAGTTAGAAGAATTAAATGACAAAAGTACATCCTGTTATTCCTTTCAAAATAAATCGACAATAAACAGTTAAAAGGGCACGACGACAACGAGTCTGTTTCGAGGAGAAATTAGTGCAAATACAATCTTCATCCGTCTTCTGTCATTAATTAATGTAATTACAGTCGGTAATCTATGAATTGTTCTCTAATTAAAATGAATTACAGACGATAATGTCGTTAGTGGAAGAAAACCGTTGTTTCTAGTGTCACCACAAGAGAGCGGTCGTAACAACGTTTCGCCCTCTAGCAGTTCGCCCTCTAGCGGTTATACAAGGTAACTGCAGTCAGGGTAAAGTTAGAAGAATTAAATGACAAAAGTACATCCTGTTGTTCCTTTCAAAATAAATTGACAATAAACAGTTAAAAAGGCAAAATGAGTCTGTTTCGAGGAGAAAATAGTGCAAAAAACAACCTTCATCCGTCTTCTGTCATTAATTAATGTAATTACAGTCGCTAATTTATGAATAGTTCTGTAATTCAAATGAATTACAGACGATAATATCGTTAAGTGGAGGAAAACGGTGGTTTCTAGTGTCACCACAAGAGGGCGGTCGTAACAACGTTTCGCCCTCTAGCGGTTATACAAGGTAACTGCAGTCAGGGTAAAGTTAGAAGAATTAAATGACAAAAGTGCATCCTGTTGTTCCTTTCAAAATAAATCAACAATAAACAGTAAAAAGCACGATGACAACGAGTCTGTTTCGAGGAGAAATTTGTGTAAAAACAATCTTCATCCGTCTTCTGTCATTAATTAATGTAATTACAGTCTGTAATCTATCAATAGTTCTGCAGTTTGGATGAATTACACACGATAATGTCGTTAAAGCGCCTTTCTACAAAGAAATGTACGTTTTACGTCTCATTTATTCATTCACACACGCACTAATATACTTGGGAAACGGCTAGGCACCAAATATAATATATTTAATTTTCTCAGATGGCAAAAATAAGAACTTTATTGATCCCACAAAGGAGTAATTCATGTTATATCAGCTATAGAGAACAAGGTAGTGCCGAAAAACCATATATAGTGCTCCACCTTGCTTCTCTTTCCTTTTATTGCAACACATTCATTTACATACATGACAGTGGTACATAAACACTGCATTGATCACCACACTACACACACTGCAACATCACTGTCTCGTCTTTTTCTTTTTTTACATCCGTGATTTTAGTCGTCTTACAGAATCGGGAATTCATCTGTTAATAAAATATGTAAAATATGTCAAAGTGAAGGACACACACACTCACACACCTAATCTAACGTCTGCTGCAAGGTGGAAAGGTGAATAAATCTCACTGTGAAAGCTTTTATCAGATAAAAGTAGTGACCATGAATATATATGAAGACACTTATTAAAAGAAAACTCTGACATCAACTCCGTTTGGCTGCATCAACCTGTAAGCTACAAACAAAAACGTACTTTTGTTGGGGACAAATTCTCAGTGAGAATTAACTTTACAAATACAAAATTTCCCCATTAAGAGCTTTCATTTGCTGGTTTTAAGGTAAGTTATCATTAAATATAAGTAAAACTAAATTTATTATTTTTGGAAATCGACCTATTAATCAAAGTGTACAAATCACTATTGATAATGTGGAAGTGGAAAGAGTTTTTGTTAATAAGTTTCTTGGAGTGGTTATTGACCATAAGCTGTGCTGGAAGCCTCACGTCAACTTCTTAAAAAACAAAATATCAAAAACCATTGCAATTCTATATAAATGTAAAAATATTCTAACATTAAACTCACTAAAACTCCTGTATCAATCTTTAATAAAACCATATATAACGTACTGTATAGAAGTATGGGGACACACATTTAAGACAATCACGAAACCAATATTTTTACTCCAAAAAAAAGCAATGCGACTCATAAACAAAGTTGGATACAAGCACCCAACCAATCAATTATTTATAGATTCAAATTAGCTTAAATTCAATGAACTGGTGGACTTCAAAACTGCACAGCTCATGTTCAAAATCAACAATAACATGCTGCCAGACTGTATTCAAAATATGTTCAATTTAAGACAAAGCCATTCCAACCTCAGACGGGAGAGCAGATACAGAAAATCAACAATCAGAACCAACACCAAACTGAGATGTTACAGCGGCAGCGGTGGATATATGGAATAAGTTGGAGAGGGATTTGAAATTATGTAGAACCTTAACCTTGAAAAAAAACATTGAAAAGAAGGATGATTTCTTTATGTTAAATTAATCAGTGGTGATGC
>NC_084608.1:29810368-29932868 GCF_033807715.1 Cololabis saira
GGGTGTAGTAGGTGCCCATGCCTTCTCCTTACTGAGGCTTCCCTGCCACAAACTGCTGCCGGTTGTCACTAACCTGGCCGCAGTGAGTTTGGTCCGTGACGCTTCACAGGCAACTCCATGCTGACACCCCGTGGGGGGGTGTCGTCGCCAGACCGGGCGAGATAAGTTAAACTCAAATACCGTATACATTGTCCGTTATTTGTTGTGTCCTTCATATTTTTCCCTTCATGTCTATGTATTTGAGTGATTTGATGCCCGTTCATTTCCCTATATGAACCGGAGCATAATGTTTTAACGCATATTCCAGGGTAATTGATCCTTTGTCAGGGGCTCATTTAGAGGCGACGCTGAAGGCCCCCGGGCCCCCTGCCTCCCCCTAGTGGTGTGGAGTGGTTTTGACCTGCTTATAGTTTGGAGTGGTCCCTGTGGTTTGCTGTGCAGTTTTAGCACTGAGTTTTATTGGTTTGCTGTGTCAGCTATTTGGTTTTATAGTGTGCAGTGACTCTTTGACCGTGTGCCGGCCTCGTCTGGGTTTGTGGACTTGCATTTCGTGTGGCAGGGTTGTAGGGTGGCCATTGGTGTGCCATAGCTGTTAGCCTCTAGTTCTCAGCCTGTTGCAGGGGTCATATTGCCATTTTTAAACAAAGATATATTTTCTAATAAAGATTATTTTGTATCCTATCCCTGTGTATTTGTGTGGTTGATAAACATCCTCTTGCCTCTTATACCGGACCACACCGGTTTAATAAAGGTGGTGGCAGCTTTATATTATCAGTGAAAATATATAATCTAATAAACGAATAATTATTACACTGGTGGCAGCGGTGGGATCCAGAACTAAATATGTCGGAGGCGGAGAATGATTTATCACACTCAGGATTAGGAGAAATGAATGCAAGTGGAAATAACCCTTCTAGCAGCATGGCTGCTCCGCTAGCGCCCTTTCCAGCTAGTGTAATCCCCCGTCCTGTGTTCATGCCTGAAGTTTTTTCTGGGGTGGGCCGAGAATGGTCTGATTGGGTGGAGCAATTTGAGCTAGCCGCTAGTGTTAATGGATGGGACGAACCTGTCAAACTGAAATTTATGGCATTGTTGGTGTCCGGGCATGCGCGTGACATGTATAATGGTGTTTCTGCTGAAGCAAAAGCTAATTATGCCCGCTTAAAAGCAGCTCTGACTACTTGTTTTGAGCCCTGCCATAGTGATGAGTGGAGTAGGGTTGCTTTTGTGGAGAGGAGGCGGTCCCCAAATGACACTGCCCAGGAGTTTGGAAATGCTCTGCGTAGGCTAGTGGCAAAAGCTTATTCCTCCGTGGATGATCACACTCGAGACCTGTTGGCCAGAGACCAGTTTGTGACCCATTTTAGCACTGGGGACTTCCGTATTAGCCTCCGTGCTGCAAAGCCCAAGACGTTAGAGGCTGCAATCCACTTAGCTGCTGAGATGGAGCTCCTTAGAAATTTGGAACAAGCCCACTCCGTTCCTGATGCAAGAGTAAGGGAAGTAAAAAGCACCAATGAGACTGACGATCGTTTTGAGGCCTTATTGGGCGCAGTAGAAGGGCTGCGTCAGGAGGTCAAAGCCATGCAGTCTGTAGTACAGGTGCGGCAGACTCCCTCTAGCACAGTGGCTCCACCCACTGCCTCTTCTAGCTTTCCCAGGCACCCTGTTCTTGTGGCCCCATCCACTTCCTCCTCTACTTCTCCCAGGTGTCCCGTTCTTGACACTGGGGGTGGTTCAGGAGGTACTTTTGGGTGTAGAGCCCATAACCGTTCTCGAGTGTGTTGGGAGTGTGGGTGTGACCGACACCTCCGCCATGACTGTCCATATGTGCAGGGAAACTAGAGGGGGTGGGTACAGCGGGCCAACTGCCCGCCCCCTCACTTTTGACTCGGACTGTGGCCTCAACCAAGAGAAAGGGCAGCCATGTAGCTGCCAGAGTGGGGGGGTTTGACCTCCAGGTGTTGGTAGACAGTGGAGCTGATCGATCAGTAATCCCCAAGAAGCTGTGGATGTCAATTACCAGGGGGGGATGTGAGCTGACTGAGTACCCGGGGAATGTATCGGCTGCTAACGGGGGGGGTATGTGCATATCAGGAGTGTGGCAGTCAGTTTGCCAGTTCGACTCCCTAGCACTAGTAGCAGAGTTCCTCGTTGCTGATATTCCCTCCTCTGATATCCTGCTGGGCTTTGATTTTTTGTCCAAGTATGGGGCGGTGATTGACTACAAGGAAAGGGTTTTTCGGGTGATGGGGAAAACGTTACCTTTGTTGTTCCAAGATGATTATGCAAAACCACGTACTGTCGTGATAAAATCCGACACCGCAGTTCCACCCCGAAGTGAAGCTTTACTCCCTGGCGTGGTCACAAGCCCACTTGGTGAGTGTGTGGAAGGTATATTGGAACCCTCAACATCATTGTCTGATCACTGTAGTGTTATGGTGGCCCGGGTAATTTGCCAAGTTGAACAAGGTGTTGTCCCAATTCGTGTGATTAATGTCACTGATGAGCAGCTAGTGTTGCGGAAGGGCATGAGAGTCGGTACCCTGCATACAGATATTGAGGTGGGAGGAGGCTTGGGGGAGGCTGAAGGGATTAATAGGAGGGAAGACTTCATGCCTTCCTGGACAGTAGATTCCCTTGTGAAACAGTTGGGGCTAGACCGGAAGGGGTTGGGGACTTCAGAGCAGCAAGCTATCTGTGATCTGTTGTACAAACATTTGCCAGTCTTTAGTACAGGAGATACAGATCTAGGGAGGACCCCCCTTGCGAGACATAAGATTGATACTGGCACTGCGAATCCTGTTAAATTACATCCACGTCGTGTTCCCCTCCATTTACAGGAGGAGTGTGCAGAACACATAAAACAGATGCAGGCAAGTGGTATCATTCAGCCATCATGTAGCCCTTGGGCCGCCCCGGTGGTCCTTGTGAGAAAGCGGGATGGGAGCCTGCGTTTCTGCGTTGACTATCGTAAGCTTAATGATCTCACCAGGAAGGATGCTTATCCCCTCCCCAGAATTGACGATGCTCTCGACAGCTTACATAAAGCTTGTTGGTTTTCAACGCTTGACCTCGCCAGTGGGTATTGGCAGGTTGAAATCGATCCTAAAGACAAGCATAAGTCAGCATTTGTAACGCGGCAGGGACTGTTTGAATTCAATGTGCTGAGTTTTGGCCTGTGCAATGCACCAAGCACTTTTCAGAGGCTCATGGATGTAGTTTTGGCCGACTTGCAGTGGACCACGTGCTTGGTCTACCTCGATGACATCATTGTGTTTGGTCGCACATTCCGGGAGCATTTGTTACGCTTAGATGAAGTGTTGTGTAAGCTGCGCCAGGAACAACCTTAAAGTGAAACCCTCCAAGTGTAACTTGTTTGCGACTCAAGTGCAATACCTTGGCCATATCATTTCAGCAGAAGGGGTGAGTGCAGATCCAGCCAAAATACAGGTAGTGAAAGAGTGGCCTGTGCCTAAAAACCAAACGGATGTAAGAAGCTTTGTAGGGCTAGCTTCATATTACAGACGTTTCATGAAGGGGTTCGCAGAGATAGCCCGCCCCCTACACCAGCTGACTGAGAAGGGCAGACGTTTTAAGTGGTCAGAAGTCTGTCAGAACGCGTTTGAACAGCTGAAGACCAGTTTAATTTCTGCCCCAGTGCTTGCCTATCCAGACCCTGCAAAACCTTTTCTTTTGGATACAGATGCCAGTGATGCAGGCATTGGTGCAGTTCTGTCGCAGGAGAGTAATGGTGTCGAGCATGTGGTAGCATACGCAAGTAGAGCTTTGACGAAGCAAGAAAGGAAGTACGCCACCACTAAAAAGGAGCTGTTAAGTATGGTGACTTTTATGAAGTACTTCAAGCATTATTTGCTGGGGAAAGAGTTTATACTGCGTACTGACCATAACTCACTCAGGTGGCTGCATAACTTTCAGGGCTTGGAGGGACAGTTGGCTAGGTGGGTGGAGCAGTTGGCCAGTTTCCAATATAAGATCATACACAGGCCAGGGAAAGCACATGCTAATGCAGATGCCCTCTCTAGGCTGCCTGCATTTGGAAGCTCAGGCCCAGAGTCTAGTCAGACTGAAGCTGCGGGACAGCCCCTCCCAGGTCCAAGTGTGTGTGCTGTGCAGGAGGGGAGGCCCAGAATACAGGCCAGTCAGGAATGTGTCGAAGATGAAATGGTGAAGGCCCAGAATGAGGACACAGAATTACAGCAGTTGATCTATAACAAAAAAAGGGGGCTGGACCTTCCTGAAGATCCAGCACTACAAAAATACGCTACTGTGTGGTCGCAATTGCAGATGAGAGATTCACGGTTGGTGAGGGTGCCTCCTGCAAATTCAGATGCTGCATCTCAGGTGCAGGTTGTCCTCCCCCAGGCTTTGATCCCCAAAGTTTTGGCGCAGTTGCATGATTCCCCCACTGGTGGCCACTTAGGGGTACAGAAGCTGCAGGGGAAGGTGAAGGATCGCTTCTATTGGTTGGGGTGGTTCGGGGATGTGAAGCTGTGGTGTAGGCAATGTGTAGATTGCGCCTCCCGGAAGGTTCAGGGTCGTCCCCCTTGTGCTCCCCTTCAGACATCAGGTGTCTCCCGACCACATGAGAGAGTAGCGCTCGACATTCTAGGCCCTCTGCCAGAGACAGCCAGTAAAAATAAGTATATTGTGGTTATAGGGGACTACTTCTCCAAGTGGACAGAAGCATTTCCTCTGCCAAACCAGGAGGCTAAGACTATTGCTAAGGTGTTAGTGGAAGAATGGGTTTGTAGATTTGGGGCTCCACGTAGCATCCATTCAGACCAGGGGCGGAATTTTGAGTCAACTCTGTTTAGAGAAATGTGTCAGCTCCTAAATATCCACAAAACAAGGACTTCCCCATACCACCCACAGTCAGATGGTCTCATTGAACGATTTAATCGCACATTGCTGTCTATGTTATCACTGTTTGTCGAGGAGAATCAGTCTAACTGGGACATTCTTATACCATACGTAATGATGGCATATCGCAGCAGTGTGCATGCCAGTATAGGTTTCACCCCCTATAAGGTGTTGTTCGGACGAGAGATGGTTCTCCCAGTGGACATAATGCTTGATGTGGGGGCTGGAGAGGGGTTCCCTTCAGTTAGCGAGTATGTTGGCAAATTAGTGGAGACATTATCCACTGTAGTGGAGGCAGTGAAGAAGCATCAGGCCAAAGCTTCTAGCCAACAAAAGACCAATTTTGATGTCAGAGTGAACTTTCAGTATTACTCTGACGGGGAACTTGTGTGGGTTCTAAACAAAGCAAGGAAGAGAGGATTGTGCCCCAAGCTTCAGAAACGGTTTAAAGGCCCTTACAAAATAATAGAGAGGGTCACAGAAGTGTTGTACCGAGTGGCACCAGTAGGGGGAGGGCCAGAGACTGTAGTACATTTTAACCGTCTTAAACCTTATCTGGCTTCCACTGTAGGGCTGCCATCAACCCAGGATGATGGGGAATCAGGCCCGGTTCAGATGGAGAGTGGTCTGGCGGAAGGGAGTCCTGCTGATGCTCGCCTGCAGCGGCCGCCATCATCGCTTGATCCTGCTGGGAGGGGTCCTTCTGACGCTCGCCTGCAGCGGCCGCCATCATCGCTTGATCCTGCTGGGAGGGGTCCTTCTGACGCTCGCCTGCAGCGGCCATATTCACCGCCTGATTCTGCTGGGAGGGGTCCTTCTGACGCTCGCCTGCAGCGGCCATCATCACCGCCTGATCCTGCTGGGAGGGGTCCTTCTGACGCTCGCCTGCAGCGGCCATATTCACCGCCTGATTCTGCTGGGAGGGGTCCTTCTGACGCTCGCCTGCAGCGGCCATCATCACCGCCTGATTCTGCTGGGAGGGGTCCGGCTGATGCTCGTCGGCAGCGGCCGTCATCACCACCTGATTCTGCAAAGAGGGGCCCTGCTGATGTTCGTCAGGGGTGGCCATTGCCATCTGATTGTGCGACACTTGCTGCACCACGGGATGCCAGTGTGACCCCAGAGGAACAGTGCAGTCAGCACTTGCTCCCGCCAGAGGGGGGGAGCTGTTCGCCTGGACGCGCACGGGGGGGACGCCCGGTGCGTGAACGGAAGGCACCTGGGTGGTTAAAAGACTACGATGTGGCGTGTTAACTCGAGGGCGAGTTCTCTCCGTTAGGGGAGGGAGGAGTGTAATGAAATGTCAGGAGGGTCTCTGTGCCTGCCGGTGTGGATGCTGCAGGGAGGAGTTCCATTACCTGATTGTGAATCACTTGCACCTGTGTCAGCTAGGAGAGGAATAAAAGAGGTCTGTGAATGACTGGACGGGGAGTGGGGAATACTTCAGTTTCTGTTCGAAGCTGCGGCACCGGGCTGGGAGGGTGCGGATCGCAGCTTTTATTGTTGCCGGCCGTGAAGACAGCTGGATAGGGGAGAGAGCCTTTTCTGAGTGAGGAGGGGAGGCTGGATGCCTCCTTTAGATAGTGAGGGACCGGGGTGTAGTAGGTGCCCATGCCTTCTCCTTACTGAGGCTTCCCTGCCACAAACTGCTGCCGGTTGTCACTAACCTGGCCGCAGTGAGTTTGGTCCGTGACGCTTCACGGGCAACTCCATGCTGACACCCCGTGGGGGGGTGTCGTCGCCAGACCGGGCGAGATAAGTTAAACTCAAATACCGTATACATTGTCCGTTATTTGTTGTGTCCTTCATATTTTTTCCTTTCATGTCTATGTATTTGAGTGATTTGATGCCCGTTCATTTCCCTATATGAACCGGAGCATAATGTTTTAACGCATATTCCAGGGTAATTGATCCTTTGTCAGGGGCTCATTTAGAGGCGACGCTGAAGGCCCCCGGGCCCCCTGCCTCCCCCTAGTGGTGTGGAGTGGTTTTGACCTGCTTATAGTTTGGAGTGGTCCCTGTGGTTTGCTGTGCAGTTTTAGCACTGAGTTTTATTGGTTTGCTGTGTCAGCTATTTGGTTTTATAGTGTGCAGTGACTCTTTGACCGTGTGCCGGCCTCGTCTGGGTTTGTGGACTTGCATTTCGTGTGGCAGGGTTGTAGGGTGGCCATTGGTGTGCCATAGCTGTTAGCCTCTAGTTCTCAGCCTGTTGCAGGGGTCATATTGCCATTTTTAAACAAAGATATATTTTCTAATAAAGATTATTTGTATCCTATCCCTGTGTATTTGTGTGGTTGATAAACATCCTCTTGCCTCTTATACCGGACCACACCGGTTTAATAAAGGTGGTGGCAGCTTTATATTATCAGTGAAAATATATAATCTAATAAACGAATAATTATTACAATATATATATATATACATACATGTATACATACATTACACATCCCCTGACACGTCCTCCCCTCGTTCTGCAGGTTTTCTTCGCCTCGGTTCGTTCTGGAGGCAGCAGTCAAGTCTTCTTCATGACCCTCAATAGAAGCTCCATGATGAACTGGTAACCTGGGCCCCCCTTCAACCCCGTCTGCACCCCGACCACCGGCCCCACCTGGAGGGACGGAGGGACGTCTGTGTACATGTATGTGTGTGTGACCCGTGGATGGAAACGACTGAGTGGACGCAGCTGTTGGGGGACAGCAGGGCCTGTAGATGGTCCCACTGCTGGAAGACTCTCCGCCTCCTCGGAGGATCCATGCACTGGTTGATCTGGGAGGTGGAAGGAGGTGGAAGGAGGTGGAAGGAGGTGGAAGGAGGTGGAAGGAGACTCCAGGTCCTCTTCGGACGGCCTGTATGAGCCGGGCGCTGAAGAGGAGACATTTCAAACAGGATGATCACGCTGCAAGCGTCCTGGCGGTGAAGCGGGTGTTCTGACTGCAGCAGCTTCTCTGTCGTTGTAGTCGGTAACCATTTCTGAGGTTATTAAAGTAGCATTAGATAAAACAAAACAAAAAACAAAAAAACAACACTTGAGGTTTTCGCTGAACATTAAATGCACAAGTGCTGGGACACGCCTCGCAGAGCCAGTTTTGCTTCGCTCATCGCAGCTTGATTAGATAAGATCCAAGTCATTTTGATGATTTCTTTTGTTTTTTTGTCCCACAAAAGAGGGCCCAGTTTTGAGAGGCGCCAGATACAGAGACCTCAACGCCGAGCGGCTGTGACCTGCGCCAGACGGAAGCTGACAATCATGAAAGAAAGACGGTAGCACCGCTCCAGTATTTCAGTGCTGCAGCCACTGGCGGCTGGCGGGGATATCTGGACCCCCAACAAACCCTCCCCGCCTGTAATGTCGCTGCTGTGACGACCACAACACTCACGCACTGCAGTTCTGCTGCTGAAATGGTCACTTAACGTTGCCCTTTTAGAGAAGCAGCAACTTTCTCCCACAAGCTGGATCTGGCTCCAAAAACGAGTCAGTCCTTAACAAGATGAAAGGTGAGATTCCACCACAAACAAGGCGTCTCCAGCATGAAACCAGGTCTCATGAGCAGTAACAGTTGGGGTCGCCCACTGAAGATGCTCATTGACAGATCGGCGTAACTAACAACTGCAGTTCCTGAGCTCTTTCACGTTGCCGTTCAGGTCAATCTGCTTCTTCGACTTTTACAAACTCTGAACGAGGAGCCTTAGATGTTCAAATTTGGGCATCTGTTGTAAATGTATTTACATAACAACAGTAACAAGTAGATCTGGATAATAGAAGAGCTGTTTTGGTTGGAGGTTCCGTCATCAAACACCCAATTCCTGGTATTTTAGGCGGTTTCTGGATCTTTTTAACATTTGCTGCTCGTTGTTCTCACCAGCTTTTTATTCTGTCACTTTTGGCGGTAAAAGCAGACCTTGCGAAGCAGGTGAGATCACCGAGTGAACCAGCGACGCCTCGTTTCCACTTGCTTGTGAGCACTCGTGACACGTCTGGGGAGCCTGATTTCTACCACCGCGCATTATTGCATCTGCATTATTGTTGACGCTGCTCTGTAATTCCAGCACCAGCCACTAGTGTAGGCTCTTTTCCTGCAGCGCGTCGCCTCCTAGAGCAGACTTTCCTTCTGTGGAGCTGATGAATATTGAGCTCGAGTCATTTGTCTGGTGAACCATAAGAAAACCAGGGAACAGAATCAAAGTTAATACAAGCTTTTATTATATCATGCACAATGTTTTCCAGCCAGAGGTACAATTTTCTGAAACCACAAGAGAGAAATGCACACTGTGGTCATCAATCCAGTCATATTTATACTGAAAAGGGAGGTGTTTTGTACGTTATAGGAGCTGATGTTGAACCTTATCTGGGAGGCCGACTGCAGTAAAAGAAACTTAAACATGTCACACTTTCAGCCATATATTTTCTGTTGTCTATCTCTAATCCGACATGCCGACCCAGCAAAGATCTATGAAAACCCAAACCCAGAGAAAAACAGGAGGGGAACCATCAATCTTAAACATCCGTTCCTCCTCACCGTCCTCACCTAAAGAAGAACTCAGTTAATCAGTCTGGTCATAAAAACAGGAGCTGGTTCTGTGCTGAGAGCAACAATTAGACATTGTACATTGTGTACAATCTTATAGAAAAAAAACCCTCATACTTTTAACAGTTTCATAAAATCCTAAAACAACAAGCTATCGTTTCGCCCGCGTTTATAAAGATGAAGAAGAAATGCAGAAGTGTAAATCAAGCTTTAGTCCATACGCTGCTCTGTAGTTTCTGATGTGCAAAACTTCTCCCTCCGGTGTTTTTAAGGATGTGATTTGATTTTTAAAATGTTTAACTCATTTGTTTGATTTTGGAAAGAAAGTTTAGCATTAGCATCCAGCTACGGGGACCAGAACTATATTCTTGACCAGTAAGTTTGTTTCTGCTGCAATTGTAGACATTTCAACACGGAGGCCAAAGGAGACTCGTCTTTGGAGCCAGCCCCCAGTGGTCAGTCAAGGAACTGCAACCCTCTTTACTTCCGGGTTAGACTCAGCAGCCCAACCTTTCCCTCTCCTTTTTTGGTCCAAATCTGCCGTTCCTTTCACATCGGAGGCTTTTCAAACAACAATATAACAGGAGTTTGAGTTTGGTGAATACGTTTGCTCTGATTCGTTGCTGTTTAAGTTGTGCAGTTTGTATGGGGACTTTTCTTTTATTCTGTTTTCACTTGATATTATTACATTGTCGGGTTTGACTCTAGAAACTGGAGGGTGAGAAACATTTTCTTACACAACACTGATCAGCCTCTCATCATCTGGGCTTTTACCCGTCAATAGTCGAGACGAAACACTGGACGACTGTACAGTCGACCTCAACGTTATCTTGGGGAAGCAAAGACGGAACGTCGCCTGTTTTTGGGTGGATGAACTCTGAAGACTGTACAGGCTGGGATGTTTGGGTTCATCTTGTCATCTTTTTTTGTCGTTCATGGATTCTTAAAGAGTGATACATGCGAGTGTCGGGGCTCCAAGGCCGAGTCCTCGTACGTCAGGATCTGAACCAACAGCCTGTGAATAAAGTCAGCAGGCAGGGGCCGTCGGAGAAATCATAGATTAAAATGAATATATGTATACATACATGTGTGTGTATATATATATATATATATATATATATATATATATATATATATATACACACACACACACACAAACGCGTATATGTATGTACACTGTAATAATTTTCATTATGATGATATACTGATCATTTTAGAGAAGGGCAGAAAAAAATATTCCTCCCTTATTAAAGCTTAGTTGTCTTTCTACAGAATAGAGAACATAGCTAAACTGTAAGAATTTCTTAAAAAAAGAATAATTACAATGTTTTTATTGTGGTATTATTTGAATTTGTATCACTTTTTGTACGTATCGAGACTGTGAGCGTATGTTGGACCGTGGGCCTGTGTGTGTCTGGGGGAGCAGGTGAGTGCACAGGTGTGTGACTTGCATGTGAGTGGATGAATTCACTTTGTCTGAATCACTGGAATCTGAAAGAGACGACCTCAGATAACACACATCTGTAATGTTGGGAATTCTTCAATAAATGTCCTCTCCTTGTACAGCAACGACACCGACTCTGTTCTTGTTTTCTTCTAAACAAACCTTGTTCTCAAAAGCACAACCTTTGACGACCTGTATTTTTTTTAAGTTGTACAAAAACATCTCGCCGAGTGCTAACAACAGACCGAGTTAAGTTAGAAGAACTTAAAACCCTCTGTGATGTCACCCAGAGGTTTTCTGAAGAGTCGCTTTGAACCTCATTTAATCCAAAAAATGAGTAGAACGGCAGACGAGGGTGTTTGATGAGGGAGAGGTGGAGGTTGGTGGAGCCACATGTTTCAACCTTTGCTGGTGTTGAGATTATAGGAGGACGTCTCCTCTGAGAAGATTCCACCTGGTCCACCATCGTCTGTTTAGTTTATTTTCTGCAGATAAAAACAGATGAGACTGTTGTTTTATTTGATACTAAACTCATGACATCTGGAAATAATTTTATAGTTTCATCAGAAATAACAACAAGAGGTTCCTGTTTTATTTTGAAACCCCGTGTCCTCGTGTTTCAGTTTTGTCTTGACTTCCCTTGTTCAGAAACGGTCACATGAAATTATAAGTTTACATATTTATGCACATAAACAAGGAGAGTTCTGCAGAGTTCGTAACCTGGATGAACCAATACGACGACTATTCCATCAACTGAACCTATTTATGATGAAATAACTGCACAAACATTTAATTTTTATGAAAAATTCAGTCCTGTTTATATATTATTATATTATCACTGCAGTTATTAGATTTTAAAATACATGTTTTCTTATACTAGAACAATAATGTGTTAAGTTATTATATTATTGGTTCAAAAACATAATTCCATTCTTGTTTGTTCCTGTTTTTGTTCCGTGTGAAACGGCCACATGGACGAGGTTATTGGTGGATTTTCCATTCTGGGTTCCTTCAGAGTTCAGAGCTGCAGTGGAGCAGCTGTGTGTCTGAACATCCTGGAAAGCCGTCAGCTGGAATACTCCTTTATTTGTGGACACGTGAACACCAGCACAACACTGGTCTACAACACACATCTGGATCCTCTGATCCTACAGCCTGTCATCATCCTCCTCTCACAGCTTTACTGGGGAAAGCAGCCGCTGAGAAGCTGCAGCTTCACTGGAAACACTGGATCTTTGATAGACACTGGTTTTAGTAGAAAACTGCTGGAAGCAGCAGGACCGACTCCAACCTCCACTGACCTGAGAGTCTGCAGCTGGTAGTGTGGACTCTGCACCAGATGAGACAGCTGCTCCACATCTGCAGCCTGCAGGTTGTTCCAGCTCAGGTCAAGAAGTTTCAGATGGGAGGGGTTGGACTTCAGAGCTGAGACCAGAGAAGAACAGCTGATCTTTGACAGACCGCAGTCCCTCAACCTGAACACAGACACCAGAGAAGAAGAAACCAGAGCAGTCAGATGGTCAGTGTGGATCAGCAGGAGATCAGCCTGATGTCTGCAGGTTAGTGTCAACACAACTTTCACATCAGATTCATCTGAACACACAACTAAAACATGTCTGACCTCAGAGTCTCCAGTCTGCAGTCTGGACTCTCCAGGAAACCACACAGATGTTTCACTCCTGAATCCTGCAGGTCGTTGTTGTAACTCAGGTCCAGATGTTTCAGGTGGGAGGGGTTGGACTTCAGAGCTGAGACCAGAGAAGAACAGCTGATCTCTGACAGACCGCAGCTCTCCAACCTGAACAAAGACAGCAGAGTAGAAGAAACTTTAGGTTATTTACATAACCCTGGTTCTCTGAGTAATGAGTGAGATGTCTCACTATAGGATGCCCCGCTGCTTTAATCTCATTACACCAATCCTGATTGGCTGGTGAAACGTGTCCGTCCGCCGCAGGTATCACCACCTACCTTAGATATCCCGTGTGGACGACATCAGGACAACAGAAGCGTACGTGAAGGAGGGGAGACGTCCAGCATAGAGAAACGGACTAAAGTGAGAGGCAGGACCAACTCGCCGCAGCACAGATGTCCCGGACAGAAACTCCCCTGAATCAGAACCAGGATGCCGCCAGGCTCCGAGTCCAGTGGGCACACAAGCCCACAGGCGGCTGCAAACCCTGACTCGTATAAGCAGAAGCAGTCGCCTCCAGCAGCCGGTGGGAGAGCTGCTTTGTGACAGTCTCCCCGTATGAGGACCAGCCCAGGGGACAGCTGATGGCTCCTCCTGAAGCCCCTCGCCCTGTCCATGTAAGAGCACACAGACGGACTGGACATAACGCATGCCACCCCAGCTCCCCTGGTGGGGCAGCAAAACCACGAGGTCCAGGGGAGAACATGAACCCCCACCTGAGGCACAAATACCGGGTTGGGTTTCAAAATCCTCCTCAATCCCCCGGAAAAAGCTGAGCACATGACGGCTGCACCGAAAGCATGTGGATGTCACTAACCCGCTTAGCCGAGCCAGCGGCAGCAACAACACGGCCTTCAGAGACACGTGTTCCACGTCTGCCCCCTCCAGGGGCTCAAAGGGCCTTAAGCCCCTCCAGAACCACAGCCAGATCCCATGGTGGTACCAGTGGTCTGGACACGGGGGAAAAGCCTGCCTGCTCCTACAGAAAACAGAAACCAGCGGGTGCTGCTCGCTGTTTCCTTCCCAAAGCCCACGTGACAGGCGGCGATAGCTGCAAGTAAAATCCACCGTGGAGAAGGCTTTCCGTTTGTCAAGCAGGTCCTGCAAGAAGGACAATATCACTCCTGCTGGACACTGAGAAGGATAGTAACCACCTTCCTGGACAGGACGGACCCCGTGGGTCAGAGAGGACGGGACTCGCCAGTGACGCTGTGAGCAGGGAGAGGACATTGAGCACTCTGGCCGAAAGCGCAGCCGCCTCGTTCGGCGTTCCAGTCGGGGCTGACTGAAGACGGTCAGACTTGGACGGCAGGCCGGGGCTCCTGGAGGACACCGCTGACCCGGGGACCGGGCTCCTGGCAGTGGAGGGACGAGGCCCCGGGATCCGGGCTCCTGCTGCTGAGAGGGCGTCTCTCCGTGAGCCGCCACCTCATCCAGCAGCTCTGGGAGACGGGGACAAGTTGCTTTGTGGAGCTCTGGGCCGAGGGCAGCTAGTTCCCTCCGTAGCGGGATGTGGGGGTCTCGGCTACGACAGCAGGCCAGGGGACGGCAGCTGGGCAGCAGCGTTTGCAGGCGTCCAGCATGTCCCAGCTGGGGAGGGAGAAGCTGGTGTGCTGCTCACATCTCCATCCCCAGAGGCTGCGGGCTGTGCAGCCCGGGGCGGAGTGATGAAGAGCTCGTCCTCGTCTTCATCCTCTGACATGAGGAGGTCCCAGGTGTCTTCTTCATCGTCCCCATAGTCCAGTTCCAGGACGTCTTCCTCCTGCGGGGCGGGGGTGGAGCTGGGAGCCCCAGCCCACGCTAACCTCCGGTTCCTCCACCAGGTGGGAGAAAGGAGCTGCTGTGCTAACACTCGGTACTGGAGCAGCCGTGGTGAGGCGTCGTGACGGTGCCAACCGAGCTGGGGAGGGAGAGGAAAGATTCCAGCTGGTGGGACCGACGCAGCAGATAAACACATCCAAGGCTTGTTAGCGCCCGGAGACAGAAGCTAGTGAGATCTGTCTGGGGACGGTTCAGCTAACAAGCACAGGACCCAGATGAGCTCCGAGTGAGAAGAGGAGGTTGAATGACGTGGTGTCGTCCACGCGGGATATCTAAGGTAGGTGGTGCTACCTGCAGTGGACGGACACGTTTCACCAGCCAATCAGCATTGGTGTAATGAGATTAATGCAGCGGGACGTCCTATAGTGAGACATCCAGAGAAATATGATGAAAGACAACCAGAGCAGTCCGATGGTCAGTGTGGATCAGCAGGAGATCAGCCTGATGTCTGCAGGTTAGTGTCAACACAACTTTCACATCACATTCATCTGAACACAAAACTAAAACATGTCTGACCCCAGAGTCTCCAGTCTGCAGTCTGGACTCTCCAGGAAACCACACAGATGTTTCACTCCTGAATCATGCAGCTTCTTGTTGTAACTCAGGTCCAGATGTTTCAGATGGGAGGGGTTGGACTTCAGAGCTGAGACCAGAGAAGAACAGCTGATCCCTGACATCCTGCAGTTCATCAACCTGAACAAAGACAGCAGAGAAGAAGAAACTTTAGGTTATTTACATAACCCCGGTTCTCTGAGTAATATGAGTGAGATGTCTCACTATGGGATGCCCCGCTGCTTTAATCTCATAACACCAATCCTGATTGGCTGGTGAAACGTGTCCGTCCGGCGCAGGGAGCACCAGCTACCTTAGATATCCCGTGTGGACGACATCAGGACAAGCGTACGTGAAGGAGCGGAGACGTCCAGCATAGAGAAACGGACTAAAGTGAGACTCGCCGCAGCACATATGTCCCGGACAGAAACTCCCCTGAATCAGAACCAGGATGCCGCCAGGCTCCGAGTCCAGTGGGATCGCAAGCCCACAGGCGGCTACAAACCCTGACTCGTATAAGCAGAAGCAGTCGCCTCCAGCAGCCGGTGGGAGAGCTGCTTTGTGACAGTCTCCCCGTATGAGGACCAGCCCAGGAGACAGCTGATGGCTCCCCCTGAAACCCCTCGTCCTGTCCATGTAAGACCGCACGGACGGGACATAACTCCCTCTGGACAGAGTGGGGGCATCAGGGCCAGTGGAGGGAATCGTACCAACGCCGCCAGCATGTGCAACTGACGGGAGCGTCATCCCCCCTGGAGGTTGATGTCCACCACCGTCCTCATATTGTCCGTCTTCACCGGGACATGATGACCCATGAGAGACGGAATGAACCGTTTCAGGGACAGAAACCGCTGATGGTTCCAGAAATGTCTGTGTGAGCTGGAGGTCCAACTGCAGGTCCCTGTCCCTGCAGCAGGTCTCTGTCCCTGCAGCAGGTCTCTGTCTCTGTCCCTGCAGCAGGTCTCTGTCTCTGTCCCTGCAGCAGGTCTCTGTCTCTGTCCCTGCAGCAGGACTCTGTCTCTGTCCCTGCAGCAGGTCTCTGACTCTGTCCCTGCAGCAGGTCTCTGTCTCTGTCCCTGCAGCAGGACTCTGTCTCTGTCCCTGCAGCAGGTCCCTGTCTCTGTCCCTGCAGCAGGTCTCTGTCCCTGCAGCAGGTCTCTGTCCCTGCAGCAGGTCTCTGTCCCTGCAGCAGGACTCTGTCTCTGTCCCTGCAGCAGGTCTCTGTCTCTGTCCCTGCAGCAGGTCTCTGTCTCTGTCCCTGCAGCAGGTCCCTGTCCCTGCAGCAGGTCCAACTGCAGGTCTCTGTCCCTGCAGCAGGTCTCTGTCTCTGTCCCTGCAGCAGGTCTCTGACTCTGTCCCTGCAGCAGGTCTCTGTCTCTGTCCCTGCAGCAGGACTCTGTCTCTGTCCCTGCAGCAGGTCCCTGTCTCTGTCCCTGCAGCAGGTCTCTGTCCCTGCAGCAGGTCTCTGTCCCTGCAGCAGGACTCTGTCTCTGTCCCTGCAGCAGGTCTCTGTCTCTGTCCCTGCAGCAGGTCTCTGTCTCTGTCCCTGCAGCAGGTCTCTGTCCCTGCAGCAGGTCTCTGTCCCTGCAGCAGGTCCCTGTCCCTGCAGCAGGTCTCTGTCCCTGCAGCAGGTCTCTGTCCCTGCAGCAGGTCTCTGACCCTGTCCCTGCAGCAGGTCCCTGTCCCTGCAGCAGGTCCCTGTCCCTGCAGCAGGTCTCTGTCCCTGCAGCAGGTCTCTGTCTCTGTCCCTGCAGCAGGTCTCTGACTCTGTCCCTGCAGCAGGTCTCTGTCCCTGCAGCAGGTCCCTGTCCCTGCAGCAGGTCCCTGTCCCTGTCCCTGCAGCAGGTCTCTGTCCCTGCAGCAGGTCTCTGTCCCTGCAGCAGGTCCCTGTCCCTGCAGCAGGACTCTGTCCCTGCAGCAGGTCCCTGTCCCTGTCCCTGCAGCAGGTCCCTGTCCCTGTCCCTGCAGCAGGTCTCTGTCCCTGCAGCAGGTCCCTGTCCCTGTCCCTGCAGCAGGTCCCTGTCCCTGTCCCTGCAGCAGGTCTCTGTCCCTGCAGCAGGTCTCTGTCCCTGCAGCAGGTCTCTGTCCCTGTCCCTGCAGCAGGTCTCTGTCCCTGCAGCAGGTCCCTGTCCCTGCAGCAGGTCTCTGTCCCTGCAGCAGGTCCCTGTCCCTGTCCCTGCAGCAGGTCTCTGTCCCTGCAGCAGGTCCCTGTCCCTGTCCCTGCAGCAGGTCTCTGTCCCTGCAGCAGGTCTCTGTCCCTGCAGCAGGTCTCTGTCCCTGTCCCTGCAGCAGGTCTCTGTCCCTGCAGCAGGTCTCTGTCCCTGTCCCTGCAGCAGGTCTCTGTCCCTGCAGCAGGTCTCTGTCCCTGCAGCAGGTCTCTGTCCCTGCAGCAGGTCCCTGTCCCTGTCCCTGCAGCAGGTCTCTGTCCCTGCAGCAGGTCCCTGTCCCTGCAGCAGGACTCTGTCCCTGCAGCAGGTCTCTGTCCCTGCAGCAGGTCTCTGTCCCTGCAGCAGGTCTCTGTCCCTGCAGCAGGTCCCTGTCCCTGCAGCAGGTCTCTGTCCCTGCAGCAGGTCTCTGTCCCTGCAGCAGGTCTCTGTCCCTGTCCCTGCAGCAGGTCCCTGTCCCTGCAGCAGGTCCAACTGCAGGTCCCTCACAGATCTGGTGAATTCTGCCCCGACCTGTCAGGCTGCGTCCGTAGTGTCCACCTTCCTGGACAGGACGGACCCCGGGGGTCAGAGAGGACGGGACTCGCTAGTGACGCTGTGAGCAGGGAGAGGACATTGAGAGGACATTGAGAGGACATTGAGAAGACATTGAGAGGACATTGAGCGCTCTGGCCGAAAGCGCAGCTGCCTCGTACGCTCCTGGAGGACACCGCCGGGGCTCCTGGAGGAACCGCTGAAAGCCGGCTGCCTGGAAGCTGCGCTGCAACCAGTGGCTCCATGGGAGGCGTGCGGAGCAGCCCCGGGGACCGGGCTCCTGGCAGTGGAGGGACGAGGCCCCGGGGACCGGGCTCCTGCTGCTGAGAGGGCATCTCTCCGTGAGCCGACACCTCATCCACCTACCTGCGGTGGACGGACACGTTTCACCAGCCAATCAGCATTGGTGTAATGAGATTAATGCAGCGGGGCATCCCATAGTGAGACATCCAGAGAAATATTATGAAAGACAACCAGAGCAGTCAGATGGTCAGTGTGGATCAGCAGGAGATCAGCCTGATGTCTGCAGGTTAGTGTCAACACAACTTTCACATCAGATTCATCTGAACACACAACTAAAACATGTCTGACCTCAGAGTCTCCAGTCTGCAGTCTGGACTCTCCAGGAAACCACACAGATGTTTCACTCCTGAATCCTGCAGGTAGTTCAGACTCAGGTCCAGATGTTTCAGATGTTTCAGGTGGGAGGGGTTGGACTTCAGAACTGAGACCAGAGAAGAACATCTGATCCCTGACATATCGCATCTCTCCAACCTGCATGAAGAAAAAAGGTGTGAGCTGAACCTCCAGGGTGCAGGTTCCAACAGAACCAGTGAAAAAGAGCTTCATCAATATTCATGACATCATGCTGCTGCTACAATAAAGACGTAGTGACTTCAGCTCTGCAGCTCTGCAGCTCCACCAGTGGATCATCCATACAAACTCATGTTGTGATTGAATATCTCAGTCGGTACAAACGTTAGAATCTCAGTGTTTGGATCAGATGAAACATGTTGGACAGATGAAGATGAAGATGTTTGTAGACGATGCTGCACGATCTCTGCACAAACAAACATTCTGCTGCTCAGGTTCAGTTCATGTTGGGATGGAATGAAGACGTCTTTGTTGAGGGAACATCGTTCACCACTCTATACTGCACACTTGTGCTCCACGGAGAGGAAAGCAGCCTGCAGACAATTCAGCTTGTTTCTAATGATGTCAGGAGCAGATGAGTCCAGAGACCAGGATGGTTCAGAGCAGCTCAGGTGTTTATTTATTTATTATTTATTTTATTTATTTATATAGCACCAACTCATGCAGTGTAAGTGCAACTCATGGTGCTTTACATACAGAGATAAAATAACAATCAAAAGTACAATTTAAAACATCCCATACGACCCCACCCCCCACGCATACACACACCCTCACTCACACTCATACACATGTGCATACACTCACACGCCCACACACACACACACACACACAATAAGTGGACTGGTGACATGGCTTAGCACTAACGATCCAGGTGAGGAAAACACCACCTATGGGTGGCCGTCCACACCGAAGAACAGAACTCACAACTGTTACAACTTCAGTCAAAGAACAAACCTCAGAGTCTCCAGTCTGCAGTCTGGACCATCCAGGAAACCACACAGCTGCTTCACATCTGAATCCTGCAGCTCGTTCTTACTCAGGTCCAGATGTTCCAGATCAGACGGGTTGGACTCCAGAGCTGAGACCAGAGGACGACAGCTGATCTCTGACAAACTGCAGCGCTCCCACCTGGAGAAAGAATAAAACACAGATAAACATCTAGATGAGTGTTTTCTCCTCCTCCGTTCAGGGGGGTGTGGTGGGCAACACTGGAGCTTCACAGTCACAAGGTTCCTGGTCCAAATCCTGGCCCGGTTCTTTCTGCCTGGCGTTTCCAGGATCTTCCCTCATGTTCACTCAGAAACTCCACAGTTCAGAAACACGTCTGTCAGGATTCTTGAAGCTTCCACATTAAACGCAGAACGGAGATACCGGATCATCTCTTTGATCAAATTATCATTTTTAACGACAGCCAAAAAAGTACTACGTTTACTTTCAGGAATGTGGTAACAAAGTATTATAGAATAGTGTGAGTACTCTGATTACTATCGGGGGATCATGGAGACTGTATGGACTTGGGAATGCAGGACTGGACTTTTACTGGTTCTGTTGCTGCCGTCAAATTCAACATTCATCAATGTTTTGGTATTTCTATCAGAATTATTTAATTATTTCATCATATTTCTGTTAATAATGGATGAAACACAAATGACAGACTTATGACAATCAAACAGAAGCGATTGTAGGAGGAGAAGAGGTTCTGGAGAACTCCATACAGGACCTGCATCATCCCACTGATAGTAATAAGAGTATTAAACACTATTCAACAATATTCCTGAAAGTAAACAAAGTACAGTACTTTGTTGTTCAAAACTACATTTTACTCTCTCAGCTGATTATATGTTTTCTTTTTAGCTCTGCGGAGTCACAGATGTGACTTATTTTACAGTGTTTGGAGCATCTTCATGAAGGAAAGCAGCAGTTTGGTCTCGTTGATTGTGAGATGTGATATCTGACATAACGATGCTGAACATCTTCTGCTCCAGGATCTGGTGTGGACTGTCTGAGGGAGCAGCAGCAGGAAGAGCTGCTGGTCCTTTCACTGGATCACAACTGTATCTACTTATTACAGATAACATCTATTTTCATGGAATAAAGGTTGGGATGATCAGAGTGGTGTTGATTGACAGACTAATGTTACTTCCTGTTGCTTCTTTCCTCCTGCTGCTCTCTGCAGCCTCTGCTGCTCCTCCCTCCACAGACGCCACACGTGTTAAAGGCTGATGGGAAAACATGCGTGGTGCTGGTTCTGGCGTGGAGACCAGTTTATCAACGAGCGTTTGTCTCCGTTCCTCCAGAACCAGGACAACAACGGCTGCAGGAAGCTTCTGAACGTCACTCATGAGTTCTGGACCGGGAGCTGCTGACTGAGAGAGCTGTTGGACGCTTCCATTGTTGACTCAAGCAACACTTTTACTTTACAATATGTTCACATGTGGGACGGTGCACTGCAGTGAATGTGCAGCAGCAGCGGAGCCCGGGGGAGAACGTCTGCTGTAAAGAGATACGGCGGTACCGACAAACCCCGACCTCACAGCGACTACAGCGGTCCATGAAGAACCTTCTGGAGGGAGATGAAGAGTTTCCTGCCAGCTGATCCCCCTCATCATCCTCACCTCTTCCTCTTCTATTTAAACCGTCTGCAGCTCTCACTCTCTAACAGAGTGGGTTTGTGGTCTCCCTGCAGATACCGGTCTCCAGCAGTTCTCCTGGGACTGCTATGCTGGACCGGATCTGTGTCCTTGGACCTGTTTCAGGTCCAGCCCTGATCGCTACGTCTGTCTGAGCTTATCTGCCTGTCTTGGGTTCTGACCCTGGCCCGCTGTTCCTGGATCTGTCTTCTGCCTCACACTAACCGAACTACAGACCTTCCTGGTCTCTGGACCGGTGGCCCGTCCCTGCACGGTCCCCATCTCCCTCTCCTGGTCCCTCTGATTCCTATTTGGATCAATAATTATTTAGATGAGGGTTCTTTACTCCTGGTCAGCCGTCATTCCAGCCCAGTCCCTGAAACCTGAACAACGTGTTAGTTTGTTAGCCGTCAGCAGAAACCCGTCTTCCTTCAGGACGTGTGTGGTCTGTGTCTTCAGGGGGGTCTGTCTCCGTCAGAGATGAGCTTTCATAGAGGATTTAAAGATGAATATGTAACTCAGTTCTGTCTGGTTCTGTCAGGTTCTGTCTGGACCTGGAGCTGCTTCATGACAGCAGGAACACACATGTGTGACGGTGTTCTAACAGAACACACATGGATCACAGCAGGTTTCACATGAAATGTGACTGAATGATGAAGAAGCAGCAGGAGGTTCAGACGATCAACACCTGAAACACCTTCACCTGGACTGACGGAGTCTTCTCTGTTTGAGGAGACCAAAACCTCCAAGAAAACTCCAAAAGCTCCAGTCAGAACCGACCTGAGAGTCTGCAGCTGGTAGTCTGGACTCTCCACCAGACCAGACAGCTGCTCCACATCTGCAGTCTGCAGCTGGTAGTTGAATCTCAGGTCCAGATGTTTCAGATGGGAGGGGTTGGACTTCAGAGCTGAGACCAGAGAAGAACAGCTGATCCCTGACAGACCGCAGCACTGCAAGCTGCACAAAGACACCAGAGAAGAAGAAACCAGAGGAGTAAGATGGTCAGTGTGGATCAGCAGGAGGTCAGTCTGATGTCTGCAGGTTAGTGTCAACACAACTTTCACATCAGATTCATCTGAACACACAACTAAAACATGTCTGACCTCAGAGTCTCCAGTCTGCAGTCTGGACTGTCCAGGAAACCACACAGATGTTTCACTCCTGAATCCTGCAGCTGGTTCCAGCTCAGGTCCAGATGTTTCAGGTGGGAGGGGTTGGACTTCAGAGCTGAGACCAGAGAAGAACAACTGATCTCTGACAACAAGCAGCCCTCCAACCTGAATGAAGAAGAAACAGCTGATGACTTCTGTAACCGTGTTGAAATAAATGTTTCAGAAAACATATTTGAATAATAAGTTCATAGTTAAACAGCTCTGAAGTTGAAATGTTAAGTCATTGACCAGCAATAATGTTTTGGTATTGTTCACTAAATACCATGTTATCAAGGTTAATGTCACTGAAAATGCTGAAATGCTGAAACAAAAAGTGTGTAAAATGGAAAGGAAGTGGTTCTCTTGTAAGTCTGTAGACTCTTATCGTGCATGGAAAAAGTCTAGTCTATAAAAAAGCCCTTCACACAGCTAGAAGTGCTTATTATGGTAAATGGCTTACACTTATATAGCGCTTTCCAGCTATACTTCTACAGCCCCAAAGCGCGTTACACTATAGACATTCACCCATACACACTCACACATTCACACACCAGTAGTCGGTGGAGCTGCCACACAACGGCACTGGCCTGACAACCAGGAGCAGGGGATTCAGTGTCTTGCCCAAGGACACTTTGGTGGACACAGGAGGAACTAGGGTTCGAACCACTGACCTTCAGGTTCATGGGTGAACGCTCTACCAACTAAGCCACCTTCACCCCATTACTCATCGTGGATAGAGGATAACAAAAATAACCCACGTTTTCTGTTCAGCGCTGTAGCCAGGCTGACAAAGAGTCACAACTCTGTTGAGCCGAGTTTCCTGCAGCTCTCAGTAGTGACGACTTTATGAGCTTCTTTAGCAGTAAAATATCAGGATCAGAGTAGAAAACCACCAGGACGATCCGGTAGCTGCTGTGGGCGTTTCTTCAGCTTTAGCGACTTCCTCAGGCTCTGACTTGACTCTAGACTGCTTTGATCCTGTAGACCTCCCCGAGCTGACCTCAGTCGTCAATAAAGCTAAATCATCCACGTGTTTGATAGACCCCGGCCCGACTACTCAAAAATGTTTTTTCTCTGGTTGAGAAAAATCAAGCAGAGAGATCACGTCTCTCCGGTGTTGGCCTCACTCCACTGGTCCCCGTAAAACCTGGAATCCAATTAAAATGGTATTACTTGTGTATAAAGTCCAAAACGGCCTTAGTGTTTAATAAACCTCTAGTTAGTGTTTAGTAAAACTCTAGTTAGTGTTCAGTAAACCTCTAGTTAGTGTTTAGTAAACCTCTAGTTAGTGTAACTAGTGTGTTAGGGCCAGTACTCGTAGGGGAGTTTTTCTTGCCACTGTTTGTCTTAAGGTTTTTCTCCCACTAGGGGAGTTTTTACCTGCCAGTGTTTATCGTTATGTAATAATTGCTCGGGGGTCTGGAAAGATCCAAGAGACAACTGTGTTGTAATAGATGCTATATAAGGAAAATTGAATTGAAAATATTCATTTGTGTAGCGAGTTTTGATGTTAATAGGAACTCATTGTGTTTGTTAAAATAAGAAAAAGGACAAATACGGAAGTTAAGTGAATATATTTTATTTGGTAATTTTGTTGTGAAGAGCCAATTGCATTCAAGGGTAGGAGGGATCCAGGATACGAGTTGAAGGATACGACCCCTCCCCACTACACACATTGAATGTGTGTAGTGGGGAGGGGAGCGGAGTTACAGCTGTGGAGGAGGATGCAGGACGTCTGCTGCAGGATGACACGTGTTATCTGCTGTGACGGGAGACTCTCAGGTGTCCGACCAGGACACCTGAGGGGTGGGGCTTCACTGGCCGGACGTAGCGCGTGGAAGGATCACGTTATTCCGGCCAGATCCTCCCCACCGGGGCAGTGTGTAGCCCAGGGGCCTCATTTATAAAAGAGTGTGTAGGATTCATACTAAAAGTGCACGTAAACCCAAAAGCCAAAAATGGCAGGCGCAAAAAAAAATCTGGATTTATAAAACCGTGTGCACGCACACTTGCACGCAATGTTCGCTTTATAAATCACAGTCCAGCTGGAAGATTGCGCAGGTGAATTCTCCTCATATCCCGCCCTCTACACGCCCACTTTCTACCATAAATGGGCAATGCAAAGTAGTTCATGACTGTATTTGCATATAAATGAGCCTGTTGAGCATGCGCAGCGGCTTCCTGCAGCCTGTTTGGGCGTCAGGATGAATGAGACGTGTCGAGCAACCGTGCCACTAAATTTCACAGAGACTGAGATTGAAATGTTGTGGATGAGGTGGAGGCCAGGAAAACGACATTATTTGGTGGTCACAGTAAAAGTAGAAAAAGTATATAGATAGTATAAAATAAAGCGAGTGAATGGCAGCACGGACAGATGGTGCAGAAAAAAAAGAAGTGGTGTGATTTGAAGGTGGAGGCCAAGAGGTACGGCGCCCCTAAAGGGACACAGATTTTTTTATATATATATAATGAGTTTTACGTGCGCGCGTGAAACCTTTAAGGCTGATTTATGGTTCTGCGTTACACCAACGCAGAGCCTACGGCGTAGGTGAGTGTCGCCGCGTACCCTACGGCGTAGGCTCTGCGTCGTTTTAAAGCAGAACCATAATTTAGGCTTTACGCGTGCGCGTAAAGGTTTCACGTGCGCGTAAACTCATTATGTATTAAAAAAAATCTGAGTCCCTTTTAGGGGCTCCGTAGAGTGGCCCGGCACTCATTTGTTCTGTTCTCAGTCACTCTACGGTTGGAAGCGGTGGGTGAGGAGGAGGTTCCCGACGTGTCCTGCACGGCGGCTGCAGCAGCAGCACCAGAGTCCTGACTGACGCTGTGCTTCACACACAGAGGGACACGATCAGCGCTATTATATTATAAGTCTGATATGTGATGACATTAAGAGTATGACATGAATCTGGCTTCATTTCACCACCTCACCACCTGCGTCGCCAGTTCCCCATATCTTAAGACTGTTCCTACGGGAGGGTCAGGTTTGGCGTAGGGATACGCAAATTTTTCGGTTAGTTTTTTCTTTTTAAATCCCGACCTTTGCCTCGAAGGTGGCTTGCGCATCTTTCAAGCCATGTTTTGTGCGCAAGCAAGCTTTATAAATGAGGCCCCAGGACTGTTACATGTTTTTGTGAGGGTAGCTCGGGTGAGGGTAGCTAGCATTAGCTACCAAGGGAACACGGGGAGAACATGCAAACTCCACACAGAAAGGCCCTTTCACCAACCCCACCCAGGGCGCTGAAGTCATGGGGGAACTAACACGCACTTCGGCGCCCACAGCGTCCCCAGCGGGAATTGAACCAAGGACCTTCTTGCTGTGAGACGGCTGCACTACCAGCTGCACCACCGTGCCCCCTAAGTCACTCATTCAACGAAGACGTTGACCGAGTTGCTGCTAAGACCGTCCTAATTGCTTGGCATGGACTTTGTTAAGAGGCTAGTGGCCTGCAGGCTAAATGGGCAGAGCCCGGGTGGATCTGTGAGCCTGACGGAGAAGTGATGGAGCCTGACAGCGTCGCCGTGTGAGGGGAGCGACTGAGGCGACCGTGAGGCTGAGTCATCTCTGCAGCTGCTGGATATCTCTGCTCATCCTCCAAGACTGGGGTGGTGCAAAGTCTCTGAAGGGACCGTTGTCTTATTCAGCCTTCGTTTGTTGGTGGCTGCAACATTTGGACATTTGAGTATTACTTTATTTTACTGTCGGCTATAAGTTAATTTTCTGGGCCCAAAGGACGTCTGAGTTTATAGAGACCATTCTGAATGATTTTATCAGCCTGAGGGTTGGAAGAGTTTCTGAATAGTTTTGAAAGCAATATTTAACTGCTATTTCTGTTTTCTTTAAGTAAATGTTTTATAATTTTCCTGACGTGTGTTTATTGACTACTTTTGATCATTTTAGTAGTTAATGCAAATTGGCAGTAATTTAAGATTTAATGGTTTAAAGAGTGAAAATTAAGTTGTAATTGTATGTTGAAGAGCAGAAATGTTGAACGATCGCTTGCACATCGGCTGAATTCTGTTGACTTTATTGAAGGAACCCCAAGTTCTCTGAAGGTTCAACGAACTCAGGTCAGCACCTCGTTCTGGTCACATCCACTGGAGAGGCGCTACACTTCCACTCAGACTCCAACTTTTACACTTTAAACATCATCACACATCTCTTCCAGGAGAGAAGGGAGAAATACACTTCTGGACATGTTTAATTAAATCAATTATACTATATTAACCTCTAAAGGGAACTGATGATTGCAGCAGAAATAGTCAGTGTTACAGAGTCACTAGAAAGAGTCTTTCTAGAAGTTTGCAGGTGTGTTCAGGAATGATCTCCTGCAGCCGTCTGTATGACGGAGAACCTGAAGACGTCTCTGACTGAACACAGTCCTTAGTTTTATCTGTTTGTGGAGGATCTGTTTGGACGGACTTTTCAAAGCGTCTACGATGTTTTAAATCTGTGAACTGACCTCAGAGTCTCCAGTCTGCAGTCTGGACTCCCCAGGAAACCCCACAGATGTTTCCCTCCTGAATCCTGCAGGTTGTTCAGACTCAGGTCCAGATGTTCCAGATGGGAGGGGTTGGACTTCAGAGCTGAGACCAGAGAAGAACAGCTGATCTCTGACATCCTGCAGTCCTGCAATCTGAACAAAAAGTAAGTTCTTCAAATTTCAACTTTGTCATCAGGTTCATGTGGGTCATCACTGGTATCTGGACTTTATAAAACAGGTTTTAAATTCTATTATATCCATAATGTTGGTTCCTGGTTGTTCCTCTGACATGTTCACCTTTTAATGAACATACTGGGGTTCTCTGCAGGAATAGAACAGAATAGAACAGAATGGAATAGAATAGTTTAATGCCATTTGTACAAGTTAAAAACAGCTCCATAGGAAGTATTGTGCATGTCCCAGAGTCCCGGGGGGTTCATGGTTCTGAGTGAGAGAGTGGGGGTTCCCTCCTTGGTGTCCCCGGAGCCAACAGCCTTACAGTAGCTGGTGGAATCTGTTGTAGAAGCTCTGTAGGTGCTGATGCTCTGGCTGTAGCCCCCCCACTGGAACAGACCATGGAGGGTGGCGTCGGTCCCTGAGGGGGCTCTGTGCTGGTTGTCAGTCTGCACGCCTTCCAGTCACCTTCAGGATTCTCTCTTGTATGTGTTTATGTTTTGTTCAAATAAAGGACTTTGCTGCCCTCTGTCACCTTTGGGTCTCCTGCTTTTGGATTCTGTAATCTCACCTCGTGACAAAACCTGCAGCTGTTTTAAAACTAGTTCAGCCTCAGGAAACTGCAGACTACAAACACAAGAAAGTACAAAGTACTTATCAAACGTGTAATCTGACCTGATGTACTGGGACTTCAGACCCGTGGCACTCACTTCAGTTGCCATGAAGAGTCTGGAGAAGCTGGTCCTCCGACAGCTCAACTGTGCTGCCAGACACCGTTGACCTCTTCAGTTTTCCTACCACTCCAATAGATCAGTGGACGATGCGGTGGCATTGGCACTTCAATTCTGCAACACCCGGACTCTCATGACACCGATGCACGGCTTCTGTTCCTGGATTACAGCTCAGCCTTCAATACAATCAGGCTGCTGAAGCGACCACGAAGCTGGCAGACCTAGAAGTACCCGCTCCCACCCAGAACTGGATCCTGGACTTTCTCACAGACGTGGTGAGGATGGGAGAGAAGGTCTGCTGAGCTCACAGTGAGCACAGGAACCCCGCAGGGCTGCTGCCTCAGCCCACAACTCTTCTCCCTCTACACATATGACTGAACCTCCAACCAGGACAATAACATCCCCATCAAGGACGTGGACGACACCACCATCCTTGGTCTGATTACAGGGAAGGACGAGTCATCACACAGGAACCTGGTCCACAAAATCAAAAGTCTATGGGGGAGACAATGATCTGGTTCTGAACCTGGACAGAACTAAATAATTCATCCTGGACTTCAGGAAAACAAAAAACCCTCTGCAGCCTCCTCTCATCAGGGGACTGTGGTTGAGCGGACTGAGAGCTACAGGTTCCTGGGCCTTCAGATCAGTGAGAGCCTCAGCTGGAACAGCAGAACACACTGCAGCTCTGGTGGAGAAAGCTCAACCCCCTCACAACGTACAATACAATACTTACAAAAGCAGAAGTAAAATGTACAATAAATCTCTCATCTACCTGGTAAATATCCTGTATATAACGGTGATCCAACTCAGGGTCCTCAGCTATACAAGGACATTGTATACCGGTGTATATATTTTTGTATTATATGTACATTGTTGTTATTGCAATATATGTTTATTGTTGTTATATAGTTATTTATGTGTATTTCTGACTTGCCTGACTTTGGGAGAACGCAAAAGAATCCAATGTACCAGTACCATCTGGTACCGCCTCAGGTGGAGGAGTTCAAGTATCTCGGGGTCTTGTTCACGAGTGAGGGAATGATGGAGCGTGAGATTGACAGACGGATCGGTGCAGCGTCCGCAGTTATGCGGTCGATGTACCGGACCGTTGTGGTGAAGAAGGAGCTGAGTCGAAAGGCGAAGCTCTCGATTTACCGGTCAATCTACGCCCCTACCCTCACCTATGGTCATGAACTTTGGGTAGTGACCGAAAGGACAAGATCGCGGATACAAGCGGCCGAGATGAATTTCTTCCGCAGGGTGGCTGGACGCTCCCTTAGAGATGAGTTTCCTCCGCAGGGTGGCTGGACGCTCCCTTAGAGATAGGGTGAGGAGTTCGGTCACCCGGGACCACACCTCGTCGGGCATTATCCCTTACATATTCTATTCTATTCTATTTTGGACAGAACTTTTAGAGCCAGTTCCATCTTTGGAGGATGATAAGTGGATAAATGTGGAAACATCTCCAGTGGACTGACCTCAGAGTCTCCAGTCTACAGTTTGGACTCTCCAGTCCACCAGACAGAACCTTCACTCCTGAATCCTGCAGGAACTGGTTCTTACTCAGGTCCAGTTCTGTCAGATGGGAGGGGTTGGACTTCAGAGCGGACGCAACAACTTCACAGTGAGTCTCAGAGAGTCCACAATCAACAAATCTGTGATGAGAGAAAACATGAAGTCAGTGGTAATAAAGTCTGATTTAAAGCCAGACTGACCCACAGGAGTTACAGGACGGTGCAGGAGATCACAGAACCAGAGTTACTAGAATTAAAGTCACGTACCAAGTACAACCGTGTTCACATGAAACTATTGTAGGTTTACAGCTCTGAGCCGTTTAAACTTGTAAACTTCTTCAATAATCTCAATGAAAATGTTTGATCTGATGAGTTCTCTGTCAAACTGGCTGTAAGTTCACATCAACAAAACTCCCCGGTGGTTCTGATGTTTCATCTTTCTCCGTTACATAGATTCATCTCTGAGCAGCAAAAACATCAACTAGATCAAGTGTTTGAAACATGAACCTCTGGTTGACGTGACTTGAGGCGACCCAGAATAAAACAAACACATCCGACTTCAAAAGTTTTCATTTTCAAGATCAAAACCAGATTTGAAGAACTAAACTGCTAACTGATGGTGTTATTGATCCATCTGGACTCACCGAGCTTTTCTGCAGTTCCTCACAGCTGGAATCAGTCTCCATCCACCCCTCCGTGTTGTCTTGTACTTGTTCAGGTCCAACTCATCCAGAACCTCCTCCGACATCTGCAGCATGTAGGCCAGAGCTGAACACTGGATCTCAGAGAGTTCCTGCTCTGATCTGTTCTCTGACTTCAGGAACTCTTGGATCTGCTGATGAACTGAGAGGTCGTTCATCTCCATCAGACACTGGAAGATGTTGATGCTTCTGTCAGGAGAGATTCTGTGAGTGTCCATCTCCTTCAGGTTGTTGATGACTGTCTGGATGGTTTCTGGATCGTTCTCCGTCTGGTTCAGCAGACCTCCTAACAGTCTCTGCTTGGACTCCACAGAAAGACCATGAAGGAAGCGGACAAACAGGTCCAGGTGGCCATTTTTACTCTCCAGGGATTTCTGCATGACTCTCTTCAGGAAGTCATCCAGGGATGAGTAGCTGTAGTCTTCTCCCAGGAAGTTCTCCAGCCCATCTGTGTTCCTGGTGGACCAACAGTGGAACACGTAGACTGCAGCCAGGAACTCCTGGATGCTCAGATGAACAAAGCAGTAGACGGGTTTCTGGAAGATCTCACACTCTCTCCTGAAGATCTGGGTACAAACCCCTGAGTACACCGAGGCCTCTGGGACATCAAGACCACACTGCTCCAGGTCTTCTTGGTAGAACATGATGTTTCCTTTCTCCAGATGTTCAAACGCCAGCCTCCCCAGCTTCAGAAGAAGGTCCCTGTCAGCCTCCGTCAGCTCCTGTGGACTCGTCTCATGTCCCTCCTGGTACTTGTTCTTCTTCCTCTTGGTCTGGACCAGCAGGAAGTGGGAGAACATGTCAGTCAGGGTCTTGGGCAGCTCTCCTCTCTGCTCTGTGGTCAACATGTGGTCCAGAACTGTAGCAGTGATCCAGCAGAAGACCGGGAGTTGACACATGATGTGGAGGGTTCTGGATGTCTTCATGTGGGAGACGATGCTGCTGGACCGCTCTTCATCCCTGAACCTCCTCCTGAAGTATTCCTCCTTCTGGCCGTCGGAGAAGCCTCGTACTTCTGTCACCCTGTCCACGTGTTTCTGAGGGATCTGATTGGCTGCTGCAGGTCTGGAAGTGATCCAGATGAGAGCTGAGGGAAGCAGGTTCCCCTGGATGAGGTTGGTCAGCAGCACGTTGACCGATGAGCTCTGTGTGACGTCAGACATGACCGGACCGTTGTTGAAGTCCAGGGAACGTCTGCTTTCATCCAGGCCGTCAAAGATGAACAACGGTTTCCCGGCAGCCAGCTGCTCTGCTGTGAGCTTCTGTAACGATGGATGGAAAACCTGGATCAGCCTGAGAAGACTGAGCTGCTCATCTCTGATCAGGTTCAGCTCCCTGAATGAGAGCAGAATCACCACGGTGACGTCTTGGTTCTCCCAGCCCTCGGCCCAGTCCAGAGAGAACTTCTGAACCGAGAAGGTTTTCCCAGCGCCAGCGACGCCGTTGGTCAGAACCACTCTGATGGCTCCACGTTGGTCAGGTAAGGCTTTAAAGATGTCCTGGCACCTGATTGGATCGTCATGGAGGCTCTTCATCCTGGAAGCTGTCTCCAGCTGCCTCACCTCATGTTGGGTATCAACCTCTTCACTCAGTCCCTCTGTGATGAAGAGCTCCGTGTAGATCCTGTTGAGGGGGGTTCTACTTCCTGGTTCATCAGTTCCTTCAGTCACATGTTCACATCTGCTCCTCAGACTGGTCTTGTGTTCATCTAGGACCTCCTGCAGACCAGCATCTGCTGAAAGACAAGAAGAACTCTGAAACTACAGAACAAAAGTCTTTCCAGTTGTCAGAAATGAGTCCATCAGCAGACAGAAGTTCAGTCTTACCTCGTACAGTTCTGCTCTGACTGGCTGTCTGCAGTCCAGCTCTGGTTCTGGATCTTTTTCCACACTGGGGACAGGAGGACGGTCCTGGTGGAGCAGACTGATCCCAGTATGAGCTCATGCAGCGTCTGCAGAACCAGTGTCCACAGCTGCTAGAGACTGGATCCTTCAGGATGTCCTGACACAAAGGACAGCAGGACGGCTGCTCCTCCACACAAACTCCTCTCCTCTTCCTCCCTCTGTGAACACATGTCTTCATCACTAAAGTCATTTCTGACTGTTGTAGAAAAACATCCAGATGAGTCAACAGTGTCCAGAACATCAGGGGTCCGTTTCACAAAGCAGGTTTAGTGAAAACTCTGAGTCTGTTAACCCTGAAATGAGGGAAACTCTGAGTTTTCCGTTTCACAAAGGGAGGTAACTCAAACCAGAGAAAGAGAGGTAACTCTAGCCTGTTTCACAAAGAGAGGTAACTTAAGCTCTCGGTCAGTTACCGTAGTAACAGACGCTCTGAACCTAACCTGGTCGGGACCAGGTTTATTTCAGCGAATCTGGGGCTTTGTTAAGGTACAACTGGTGCGTAACATTGGTAACTGGAAATAAAAGGTTTATTAATAAAGAAGGAGTACAATAGGAGGTTTGATAGGATTGATTCTAGTTTATAAATGAAAAATTATTAAAACTAAATCACATGCAATTATATGAAAGTTTATGTTGTTTTATATTAAATTTATCTATTCTATCTATATTGGGGCGGCAGTAGCTCAGGTGGTAGAGCGGGTTGTCCAATGATCGGAAGGTCAGCGGTTCGAATCCCGCTCTGTCCCAGTTTGCTGTCGTAGTGTCCTTGGGCAAGACACCTTACCCACCTTACCCACCTTGCCCCGTGTGAATGTGTTTGAATGTGTTTGAATGTTGGTGGTGGTCGGAGGGGCCGTTAGGTGCGATATGGCAGCCACGCTTCCGTCAGTCTGCAGGGCAGCTGTGGCTACAATGTAGCTTACCACCACTGGTGAGAATGTGTATGAATGAATAATGATTTCTGTAAAGCGCTCTGGGTGCCTAGAAGGGCGCTATATAAATCCAAGTCATTATTATTAGGGCCCGAGCACCTTCAGTGCGAAGGCCCTATTGTATCTGTAGGAATTTTTATTTTTTTATTCTTTCTTTCTTTCTTTCTTTTTTCTTCTGACGAAAGGAGGGCCTTTTTGCCCCCCTAAACGTGCCCAAAAAGTCACCAAATTTTGCATGCAAGTCAGGCCTGGCGAAAAATTTGATATTTAATGGTTTACATTAATGGGCGTGGCAAAATGGCTCAACAGCGCCCCCCGGAAAACTTTGTGCCTCAAGCCCCACAATACGGTTTGACGTACATGCACGAAAATCGCTACACACCTGTATCAGTACACAACTTAAAGAAAAGTCTCCTGGCGACATCGCCGAAACCGAACAGGAAGTCGGCCATTTTGAATTAATCGTGTCACTTTGGCGCAATTTATGCCATTCCTTCGGCAGTTAATACGGCCCGAACGGTAACGTGCCCCCAAGTGTGTTATACATCAAAATGTGCGTCTCCATCCTGCGAGAACACGCATTACTTTTCTCTTTCAAAAGCTTTACCGTGGCGACGCTAGACGCCAAAAAGCGCGCCCACCCTTCATCTGGTTGGTTCAGACAGAAAAAACTTTGCGCCTCAAGCCCCATAATACGGTTTGACGTACATGAACGAAAATCAGTACACGCCTGTATCAAGTCGCAACTTAAAGAAAAGTCTCTTGGCGCCATGGCCGAAACCGAACAGGAAGTCGGCCATTTTGAACATTCTGAATTAATCGCGTAATTTTGGAGCAATATGAGCCATTCCTTCGAGAATTAATACGGCCCGAACCGTAACGTGCACCCAGGTGTGTTATACATCAAAATGTGCGTTTCTATCCTGCGACCACGCGGATTACTTTTCTCTTTCAAAAGTCTTACCGTGGCGACGCTAGATGCCAAAAAGCGCGCCCCCCTTCATCTGATCGGTCCATATTTGATAGTTCCCCAAAAGTCACCATATTTTGCATGCAAGGCAGGCCTGGTGAAAAATTTGATATTTCATCGTTTGTATTAATGGGCGTGGCAAAATGGCTCAACAGCTTTGTGCCTCAAGCCCCACAATACGGTTTGACATAAATGCACGAAAATCGGTACACACCTGTATCATGTCGCAACTTAAAGAAAAGTCTCTTGGCGCCATGGCCGAAACCGAACAGGAAGTCGGCCATTTTGAATTGATTGTGTAATTTTGGCGCAATTTATGCCATTCCTTCGGCAATTAATACGGCCCGAACCGTAACGTGCACCCAGGTGTGTTATACATCAAAATGTGCGTCTTCATCTTGCGACTACCCGCATTACTTTTCTCTTTCAAAAGTGTTACTGTGACTACGCTATACGCCAAAAAGCACGCCTTCCCTTCATCTGATTGGTCCATATTTGATAGTTCTCCAAAAGTCACCAAATTTTGCATGCAAGCCAGGCCTGGCGATAAATTTTGCATTAATGGGCGTGGCCTAACGGCTCAACAGCGCCCCCTAGAATACTTTTCTCTGCCATAACTTTTGAAAGGTTTGACATAAAGAGTCGTGGGTGGTGTCATGGGACTCAGTATTGAGTCCTTGACCATTAATTGGTGAAAATTAGCCCCTTCTTCTCATTGGTTGTCCCTATTTTCTGCTATAACTTTTGAATGGTTTGACATAGAGAGTCGTGGGTGGTGTCACCTGAATCGGTATTGAGTCCTTGAGCTTCATTGGCCTGAATTAGCCCTGCCCCTTCTTCTGATTGGTTGTCCCGATTTTCTGCTATAACTCTTGAATGGTTTGACATAGAGAGTCGTGGGTGGTGTCATTTCTGATATGCTTATGGGGGGCGGTGGCCGTGAGTGCGAGGGCCCGTTCATCGCTGCTTGCAGCTTTAATTATTATTATTATTATTCATTACAAGCAAAACATCTTTCATTATTAGTTTTTAATATCATGAAGGAGTACTAGAGTCCTAAAACTGCTGCAGACTCTCCTGGACCGATCTGGAGAGGTGGTTTCATCCTGAACCAAACTCTGGTCTCTGAAACAGCAGGACCACTTGGTTGAGGAACACAGAAGACTCCGTGATGGAAAAACAGGAACAAGGAGGAAAAAGTGATGTTTGAAGAACCTAAATCACCAAATAAAACACTGTAGCACTTGTACTTAGAAGACTGCAAAAGAGTATAGGCTACTAAGACCTACTGTAGATTCTGAGGATCAAGAAAGAATATCGTTTTAATAAAGAACTGACAATTTTATTACCCTAACACAAAACAAAATATATATATAATCACAATTACAGTGACTGGGAAAATATAACCCAAAATAAAATAAAATAAAGAATTCCCTTCTAACACTTGTCCAGTTCTTATTGTACTGGTAAATGTTCTTTTGTGGTTTCTTGTGCTGTTTCATGTCTCTTATGTACACTACCCGGGTAGGTATAAGTGTAGGTGTTATTTTCTTAGCTGGGAAATCCTGAGTTCAAGATGATCTTGTCAATCCCTAGAGCAGCTGGCCAATCTACTGACAGGAATCATCGACAATGACAGCATCGTCCGTGGGTCTGGCTCGCCATCATTTCCGAAGACTCACTCATAAAATTGAAGGGGTCTCAAAAAAACCAGTTGGAGTTCCGTCAATGTAAGTGATTTGCTCAGCAATACTGCACCATACAGCACTCTCTCCCGCACACTTTATCATCTCTTCTATCCCTTTTTCTTTATAATTTCACCTGTACTCATTACACCTTACTGTTCACATGCAAGGACACTCTCTTTCTTTTTTATTTTTCCCGCATGCCCGTTAATTACATCGCACACCAGCAGAGGGTCGCGTCTGCCGTTCCAACGGGTGCTGCCGAGGATCAAAAAACAGACCTGCGCAGCGTTAACCCTTTAGTGACCATACACTTTTAGTGTGTGGGTTACACCACCATGGACAGAAAATATAAAGTCAAGATGAGTCATAGAATCAGTTAACAACAGTTGTCTTACTTTGTGTCTGAGGGTCCAGGTTCTTTACTGAATAATGGAGGTTGATCTTTGGACCAGTCACTCTTCATAGACGGACAGATGGATCCTGGAGACTCTGGTCTCTGACTGCGGTACCGACCTCTGCAAACACAAATTCACATCAGTCACTGATAATATTGCTGATGAGCACTGAAGAAGATCTACAGCAGGGTCTCCAACTCTGGTCCTGACAGCCACAGTCCTGCATGTGTTAGATGTTTCCTGCTTCAGGATTGTCCACCCCTGAACTAGTCTGTATCCAGTCCTGGAGCAGATTACTGCTTTCCTCTCCTCCTGACATCAGAGCTCATGTTTCCTCTGCAGGAACCTTCCACAGGGATGAGGGATCTGAGGACATTCCTGCTTCCTGACCCTCTGAACATCTCAGTGATTCAAACTCAACACTTCCTTAATTGAACTGATATTCCTTTGTTGATGATAAAATAAGATTGAATCCATTTACAGTTTTTGTGCTGATTTAACATCAAAATGTCCTCCATCAAAAACATGTAGAATGTTGAAAAATAACTTGTTTTTATCAAGAACAATTACAAATTGTTAAGCATTTTACCTACAATCAAACCTGCAATAACCCACGTTATTAACTCACAGTGGTAACAGTGATGGTAGCAGATGTAGCAGTAGTAGCAGCAGCAGGAGTAAGTAGTAGTAGTAGTAGTAGTAGTAGTAGTAGTAGAAGTTGTAGCAGTGGTAATAGTAGTGGCAGCAGTAGCAGTTGTAGAAGTGGCAGTGGTGGTGGTGGTATTAGTAGTAGTACCAGCAGTAGTACTAGCAGCAGCAGCAGTAGTAGCAGTAGTAGTAGAAGAAGAAACACTACAAGGTGACCAAACCTCCTGAAAACCCTGTTTTAGTAGTTTATAATGTCATCAACGAGTACTAGAGTTCTAAAACTGCTGCAGACTCTCCTGGACCGATCTAGAGAGCTGTTTTCATCCTGAACCAAACGCTGTTCTCTGAACCAGCAGGACCGCATGGTTGAGGAACACAGAAGACTCAGTGGTGGAAAAACAGGAACCAGAAGGAAAAAGTGATGTTTGAAGAACCTAATTCACCAAATAAACCACTGTAGCACTTGTACTTAGAAGACTGCAAAAGAGTATAAGCTACTAAGACCTACTGTAGGTTCTGAGGATCAAGAAAGAATATCGTTTTAATAAAGAACTGACAATTTTATTACCCTAACACAAAACAAAATATATACAGTATATAATCACAATTACAGTGAGTGGAAAAATATAACCCAAAATAAAATAGAGCTCTTTTCTTAAAAAAATAAAAATAAAATAAAGAATTCCCTTCTAATACTTGTCCAGTTCTTATTGTACTGGTAAATGTTCTTTTGTGGTTTCTTGTGCTGTTCGTGTCTCTTATGTACACTACCCGGGTAGGTATAAGTGTAGGTGTTGTTTTCTTAGCTGGGAAATCCTGAGTTCAAGATGATCTTGTCAATCCCTAGAGCAGCTGGCCAGTCTACTGACAGGAATCTCCAAAGCATCGTCCGTGGGTCTGGCTCGCCATCATTTCCGAAGACTCACTCATACAATTGAAGGGGGTCTCAAAAAAAACAGTTGGAGTTCCGTCAATGTAAGTTATTCGCTCAGCAATACTGCACCATACAGCACTCTCTCCCGCACACTTTATCGTCTCTTCTATTCTTTTTTCTTTATAATTTCACCTGTACTCATTACACCTTACTGTTCACATGCAAGGACACTCTTTCTTTTTTATTTTTCCCGCATGCCCGTTAATTACATCGCACACCAGTGGAGGGTCGGGTCTGCCGTTCCAACGGGTGCTGCCGAGGATCAAAAAACTGACTTGCGCAGCGTTAACCCTTTAGTGACCATACACTTTTAGTGTGTGGGTTACACCACCATGGACAGAAAATATAAAGTCATGATGAGTCATAGAATCAGTTAACAACAGTTGTCTTACTTTGTGTCTGAGGGTCCAGGTTCTTTACTGAAGTTTGGAGGTTGATCTTTGGACCAGTCACTCTTCATAGACAGACAGATGGATCCTGGAGACTCTGGTCTCTGACTGCGGTACCGACCTCTGCAAACACAAATTCACATCAGTCACTGATAATATTGCTGATGAGCACTGAAGAAGATCTACAGCAGGGTCTCCAACTCTGGTCCTGACAGCCACAGTCCTGCATGTGTTAGATGTTTCCTGCTTCAGGATTGTCCACCCCTGATCTGGTCTGTATCCAGTCCTGGAGCAGATTACTGCTTTCCTCTCCTCCTGACATCAGAGCTCATGTTTCCTCTGCAGGAACCTTCCACAGGGATCAGGGATCTTAGGACATTCCTGCTTCCTGACCCTCTGAACATCTCAGTGATTTAAACTCAACACTTCCTTAATTGAACTGATATTCCTTTGTTGATGATAAAATAAGATTGAATCCATTTACAGTTTTTGTGCTGATTTAACATCAAAATGCCCTCCCTCCAAAACCTATAAAGTGTTGAAATAAAACTTGTTTTTATCAAAAACAACAATTACAATTTGTTGAACATTTTACCTACAATCAAACCTGCAATAACGCACGTTATTAACTCACAGTGGTAGCAGTAGTAGTATTAGTAGTAATAGGCATAGTAACAGTTGTCTTAGTAATGCTGGCAGTAGTAGCAGTGGTAGTAGTAGTAGAAACACTACAAAGTGACCAAACCTGCCAAAAACCCTGTTTTAGCAGTTTTTAATGTCATGTCATACTTTGTGTCTGAGGGTCCAGGTTCTTTACTGAAGTTTGGAGGATCATCTTTGGACCAGTCACTCTTCATAGACAGACAGCTGGATCCTGGAGACTCTGGTCTCTCCTCCTCTTCCTCCACACAATCATCCATCTTCTGGACTTCAGTCATTCAGAGACATGAACCACAAACACCCACCATCTTTGAATCTGTAGACAGAAACTTTATTAGAACACGACTAAGTCATGAAATCAATGTAACAACTTTCCCTGAAGGACTTTGTCAAAACTCCTGAGGAGGAAGAAAGAGGTTTTACTGATACTGACGATGAGACAGACCTGAAGCTGAGTCTCCTCTAACCTGACGCCAACATTTCTGTCCAGGTGGGATCTGTGAAGCCGAGTCTTCACCTGGAGAAGATATTTTCTGTTTCATTAAACACTCAAAGAAAGACTGATGAAGTCGTCCAGGAAACCACTTCTTCACTGATTCTCACTACAGAGCCCCAACCTGGACATTACCTGCTCCTGTTCAGTTTTCTACACAAAAACATCAGTTTATTTCTCTGAGATCATAAAACAACAGTTTTCAGGAAACAGTCAGACTTCAGATGTTGGTTAGTTTAATCATTAATCCTAATTTGTTAGCTCAACACTAACTTCCTTCTTTGTTCAGTAAACAAACCCCTGAACAACTCGCTGAGAAACTGTCACAGTTTCACAGTGTAGGATAGATGTTTTTTTTACTTGTTAACTCACTCTCCTGTCATTCCAGACCCTGCCACCCTCATCAGCCAGAAATCCACTCATTCCCTTCACCTGTGCTTCCCCAGCCCAGCTCCACACCTGGTTTCCCTCATCAGCAGTTCCCCTCATATACCGGCCCATTTCCACCTTCTAGTTTGCCAGATTGTCGTGTGTTTTTGCCTCGCTTTCCAGCCTGCATATCCTGTTTTGTTTCTGCCTGCCTGCCTGTCTTTGAGCCTGCCTGATTCTTGGGGTATGGATTTTTGCCTGCCCGTTTTTGTTTTTGGTTTTGTTTGCCTGATCTGCCTGACTACCCGGTTTGACCCCTGCCTGCCTTTTAACAAAGATTAAAGCCTCTTGGACTCTGATCCTGCCTGGTGTTGTGCATTTGGGTTCTCTGTCCTGTCTGAGCCGTGACAGAAACAGACTTACAAAGAAACTTTATGTTAAAGTCTCATCCAAGTCTCAGAGAGAATAGTCTAAAGTTCACTGCAAAAACTCAAAATCTTACCAGGAATATTTGTCTTATTTCTAGTTAAAATGTTTAGTCAAAAAATCTCAAAATCTACTTGAAACAGGTGAAAATTGTTGTTTTCGCCAGGGATGAGTCTTGTTTTAAGTGTAATGAGATTTTTTTGACTAAAAATGAGACATTTTAACTAGAAATAAGACAAATATTCTGGTTAAGATTTTGAGAATCTTCTGAACATCAGAATCACACACACACACACACACACACACACACGTCAGAGGTTGTGTTGTGGTGTTTCCTCTGTGAGGAGGAAGAAGCTCCTGTTTTAATTCAAATATCAACAAAGTAACATCCAGAACCCCCTGCCTTTATACCAGAAAGTGATGTCAGAAGGTCATGTGACCCTTAAATGTAAAGTTAGCTGGATGTCGGAAAGGCATCGCAGGTCCTTCCTCCCCGCTGCATCAGACTGTACAACCAGGCTGATCTCATTAGCTTACGGACAATAAATAACATGTGCAATAACAAGATGTGCAATAACCATATGTGCAATATCTGTCTGTCTACCTCACACTCATCCTACCTGCTTTTTTGCACAGTTTTTTTCCCCTTCGTACTACATTTATTTCCATCGCAATGTATATACTGTCTATATCCTGTAATTATATATATATATTTTTACTTTTTACTTTTTTACCCCCTTCCCTGCATGTGTGTGTTAAGTTACTGCTGCTAACATGTGAGTTTCCCCATTGAGGGAGTAATAAAGGATAATCTCATCTTATCTTAACTGCTTCCTCAAAAATGTCCCAACAACCTCCAGAGTCTCTTTTCCAGTGTTTGATTAAACCTGATACAGGTACGTCTGAACAAGAGTCCTCAAGGACACATTTATCTGACCCCAAACTATTTACTTCTTTTTTTAAATACTTTTATCACGATTTTTTCCCCATTTTATCCCCCGTGCTCCTAGCTAAGTCAGTTGTGGGCGTTGCTCCCTCTCCCAACCCCAGGAGTTCCTGCTCTGAGCTCAGGTCTCCTCCTGACTTGAGGATGAGCAGCTTCTTTCCACCAGACAGGGTGGGGTTTCTCCGGCCGGACGTAGCGGTGGAAGGATCACGTTATTCCAGCCACATACCCCCATGTGTTTCCCCGGCTGGCCAGAGGGGGCAGTAGAGCCGGAACTGCTGCATGTTTTTGTGAGGGAAGCTCACATTAGCTACCAAGGGAACACGGGGAGAACATGCAAACTCCACACAGAAAGACCTTTCACCAACCCCACCCAGGGTGAGGGTTGGGGGTTCCAACCCCACCCAGGGTGCTGAAGTCACGGGGGAACTTAACACGCACTCAGCGCCCACAGCGTCCCCGGCAGGAATGGAACCCAGGACCTTCTTGCTGTGAGACGGCACTACCAGCTGCTCCACCGTGTCCCCTAAATATTTAGTTCTTTAGTTTCAGTCGCAGACACTTTAACAGCAGCAGAAAAAGAAGGAACAAACACTCACCTGGTTCCTCTGCTGCTCCGTCCACGTCGACATGGACTCTGAACTCTGAATCTGACAGGTGTTTTTCACCTGCAGAGCTGCTGCTCCTCCTCCTCCTCCTCCTCCTCCTCCTCCTCACTGTATTTAGAGGAAATCACATGACCACTGACGAGAGAGTTTTACAGTCTGACTCAGACACTTTATCAGCAGCAGAAGAAGAACTTGACACACGTGGAGATGACGACACGGAGCAGATAAAACAGGGTCGACAACGACGGCTGGTGATTTTCATAGAACCTGCATCAGTTGTCAAAGAGCCACGTTTTGGATTCTGGGAGAAAGAACAAGAACAGAATCATCAGGAAAGAACCAGATTGACCTTAAATGGTTGGTTTTGCTGCTTGCAGATGTTCAGATGTTCTCCAGAGCAGAGACGGCTGCAGGAGACGGCAGAGCCAGGACTGTTCAGCTGAGAAGCCGGTATTTTACATGTGATGACGGAGGCTCCGGTCCTTCTGGACCAGAGAGGAACCACAGACACAGAAGCTGCTGCTGAGGTGACCAGAACATCTGCTGATGCTGGACCTCATTTGAACTCTGACACCCCCATAGAAAATCCAGGGAGCAGCTGCTTCAGAAGTCCCCACGTCAGTAAAAAGAGTCCACCGGTGTGAAATGTGTTGTCAGTATAAATACAACTGCTCTGTGAAGGTCTCGAATGTGAGTTCATATTATTCTAAAGCATATACATTTAATTCAGTATGTATTTCATTGTTTCATGGATCCTGCCTTGAAGAACATCATGAAATAATTTCAACTGTCATGACAGTTTGTCCACAGACACAAAGTTATTTTCTGCAGCAAGTCGAGACAAATCGATCCCAGATAACGGATCGATGCAGAGCCAGAAGACAAACTCATTCAGGAGCGTTTAGGGTTTTTGGATGATGTGAAAGAAGACTGACATCTTCATGTAGCTCCAGCACACGCATGAGCACTTCCTGAGTTGGTAAGGTGAGTGAAGGACAGGAGAAACAGCACAAACATGTCCAGAGCTGCTGAGAGAAGCTGTGAATGTGACTGAAGAAGCTTTGAAGAGAATCCTCCAACCCCAGCAGCTCCTGCAACAGTTGCAGTTTTATCCTGCACAAACATCTCAGATGGAAACCTGCCTGAATTCACCACATGTTCCTGTACGTCTGTGTAGGTGACAAATACATCTTTAAACTTTATAAATGACCATTTCTCACTTCTGCTATTGTATACAGAACATTCAAAATGTTTCATACAACCTTAAATCAACAAAACTTACTAAAGCTGGAAGAAAATCTCGCAAAATTAAATGAAATGTTCCAACAAAATCAGTTCATCCTCAAGTGTTTTGAGATTTTTCCCAAAACACATTTGTTTGTGTAAATGTATTTGTCTTGTAAAGATAAACTAATTTCAAATCAATGTTTTCAAAAACAGCTGCTAAAGTCATGTGAGCATAACGTGGGACTGCAGGCAGAACGATGAGAAAACGACTCTCAGTCCAGGTCGGGACGTCGTTGGACCTGTTTTAGGTCAATCATATGTTACAATGTATGTGTTACTATTTCATGTAGTCGGATGAACTCTTAGACATCCAGCATCATTTTACCAGGACTTCCACTCTCTTCTTAAACATCTCATGGATTCATGCAACCACCTTTGATATTGGAAAGATGACAATTCATTCAGACTCAATCAGAAGCTTTTTAACATGACCTGTAAGCTCAGTCTGGGAAACACAAATGCTTTTACCCTTTCCTTATCATTTATGTGATAATAATAATAATAATAATAATAATAATAATAATAATAATAATAATAATAATACATGTAAATGATCATTATTCAGCCTCACAACAACCCGTGGGGCTCATTTTTCCACATAAAAACAACAGTAAACAACAACTTCAGTGGACTCACGTGCTGCTTAATCAAAGCAACAAAGGACAATAATCACATCAACAATAACATGTTGCTAAATGGGCAGTTCAGTGACTGCACACAGGAAGAAAAAGCGTTTTTCTCACCATTTGAAGAGGAAGAGCATCCTCCCGTCTTCCATGGTGGTAAAGTGGTGAATGAGCCGTCGTAGAAACTCCCACTGGCCTTTAGGTCCTCGACAGCAACAGTCCATGTTTCTGTTTCTGACATCCCGCTGAAGATGCTGACGAGCCCAGAACCCTGCAAGAGTGCTGTCACTTTAGTCAAGTATTGCTACTAAAAACCCTCCATAACTGCACTAATAATGTTGCTACTTTACTGAGGAATCAACACACATCTGGCGTTATTTCCTTCATGACGTTGATGCTAATGTGCTGTAATGTGATAATAATCATGACCGGTACGTTGTATTTCCAGACCAGTTGTCTCATCTTGTACATTTAATATCAGTTCTGTGTCTATCTGAACTTATTGATTCATCTATGAACTCTACATTTAATATAAGTTCTGTGTCTATCTGAACTTATTGATTCATCTATGAACTCTATTCCAGCAGTCCGGGCTCAGAGCTCTTTCCCGCCTTACGCGGTTGCTAGGCAACGAGCCCCACCGGCTGATTCCGTTAGGTTTACGTTTATCAACAATACAAACATAAAATCTAACCATAAACTCACACATTACACATTCACCCATCAAGTACACGATTATAACTCTCCATTCTTACCTGCAAAGAGCAAGACATATGTATTACTTATCCTCGTTACGCCGCACACGTCTTCACACTCAAGTGTGTTCTCGTTCTCACAGTGTAATCCCGCGAGACTTCCATTGTCCCCAAACATAGTGCAGCGCCCTCTGCTGGTGAGAGTTGGACACTGCATCACCACATTTGTCGATAAACGAACCTTTTCCCATCAGACAACACCGACAATTGGAGATAAATGACAAACGCTGTATCTTAATATGTGTTTACGGCTATAACAACAAAGCAATGAATGTGAATTTCTATGCAAAATTAAGTCAACATATAAATGAATGGAAAACAACATATACTTCAGACAGAGTGATATTGGGTGGAGACCATAAGATTCATGGCTAGACAGAATACCTCACAGAAACTCTCAACCTGTATATAGTGACACTATATTGACTTTGTGTACAACAACACGGGTGATTGATTATTGGAGAACATCAAATCCAACATCTGTTCAATATACATGGTATAACTCTGCAGGAAACGGTCAATGTTCAAGACTAGATTACTGGTTGATTTCGTGTGAGTTAGGCAATAATATCTCAAATTGTGAAATTTCAGCCGCTCCGCTCACAGACCATTGCATGATTAGTCTAACTTTATTAACATCTAAGCAACATCAGAATTCTCCAAATATTTGGAAGTTTAACAATGATTTACTACAGAATGTTGGATTTTGTGATCAAGTGAAATCTCTTATCATGGAGGTTGAAAATTTAGACATGTGCGATGTTAGTAAATGGGAATGGTTCAAGTATAAGGCCAAACAAATTGCAATTGACACAGGCAAAAAACTGTCACATTTAAGGAAACATAAGCAGAAGAATCTATTCGACAAAATTAATTCATTAACAAATAATACACAATTATCCTTAGACAACATTACTGAATTAAAGTTACTACAGACCCAGTTAGACGACATGTATACAGCAAAGGCAAATGGAGCTTATATTAGATCAAGAGCTAGATGGATCGAAAAGGGGGAAAAGAGTTCAGCATATTTCTTTGGACTGGAAAAACAAAGACACACTAAGAGAAAAATAAGTAAGCTTATGACAAATGACATTATATTAGAAGATCAGAAATTAATCCAGGATGAAATTTGTCTCTTTTATTGTAATTTATATAAATCAAAATGTAATAATTCAGATTGTAACATTTTATTTGATAGCATCGATGAGGACATAAAAAAGCTGGATATAGAAGACAAACATATACTTGAAGAAGGATTAAATATAACAGAAGTTGAAAATGCATTAAAACAACTGAAAAACTGTAAATCACCAGGGATTGACGGTTTAACAATTGAATTCTTAAAACATTTCTGGGCGGACATTAAAGAGTTAATATTTAGAGCTTTTTTGGAATGTATTCAGAAAGGATGTTTGTCCCCAACTATGAAAACAGGTTTAATAACTTTGTTACCAAAACTCAAAAAAGATCTGTTGATGCTAGACAACTGGAGACCAATAACCTTACTATGCAACGATTACAAATTACTTGCTTTAGTTTATGCAAATCGCCTAAAGGTAATACTTGGAAAACTTGTAGAAGAATATCAATCAGCTTTTATAAAGGAAAGATATATTCACAACCATATTCGACTGATTCTGGATATGATTGATTACCAGTCATTTATTCAATCAGATAGTTTAGTGCTTTTCATAGATTTTTTCAAAGCATTCGACACTGTGGAACATGATTTTATGTTTACAGTGCTCAATAAATTCGGATTTGGAGAAGGGTTCTGCAAGGTTATTAAAATATTTTATAATGATATTTACAGCTATATCTCCCTCAACCCTGGAATGACACCAAAAATTAATATCTTACGTGGAATTAGACAAGGCTGTCCTACTTCGCCCAAATTATTTATTTTATGTACACAAATGCTAGCATATCTAATTGTAAATCACCCTCAAATTAAAGGAATTACCATTTTTGATTATGAATATAGAATAAGTCAATTTGCAGACGACACAGTAATCTTTCTAAAGGATAAATCTATAATTGAAAAAGCCCTAAATATAATATCAATCTTTTCTAAAGCTTCAGGTCTGCGCTTAAATGTGAAAAAATGTGAAATACTACCTCTTCATCCTTGTGCTGAGATTAATATAAGCTCCATCCCTGTTGAAACGGAATTAAAATACCTAGGTTTAACAATGTCTAAAGACAGAAACAAGAGAGAAAAACAAAACATGAGAAAATAGATAGTATGAAAAAATCTCTCAACCACTGGCTTATGAGAGATCTCTCTATTCTCGGAAGAATCCTACTGACAAATGCAGAAGGCATATCAAAACTAGTATATCCTTGTCAATCTCTTTATGTTCCTCCTCAAATGATTAAAAAGGTAAATTCTGTCATTTTTAATTTTATCTGGAAAAATAAGACCCACTACCTTAAGAAATCTGTGATGGTTAAAGACTATAAAAATGGTGATTTTGAATCCATGATTGGTGTATTTAAAGTGAATTGGATAAAAGCTTACTTGGCTCAACCTGAGTCCATATGGTTCCACATACCAAATAATATTTTCCAAAATGTTGGAAGATTAGAATTTTTGTTGAGATGTGACTTTGAAATAACTAAACTGCCAATCAAATTGTCTAATTTCCACAAACAAGTACTGCTCTACTGGAAAATGATGTTCACCCACAATTTCACACCGCACAGCTCCACCTTGTGGAATAATAGAACCATCACTATTAACAGGAAGACCTTACTTAAACCAGAATGGTATGATAAGAAAGTCCTATATGTTACTGGCTTGTTGGATGTAAATGGCAATTTATTGCAATTTAATACATTTGTAGAAAAGTTTAGTTTAAATTGCTCTTATAGAGAATTCAATAAAATATGTAGAGCTATTCCACTTCCCTTGAATGACATGATAAAAAATATTCTTACATACTCAAGTGTGATTGTCAAACTGCCTGATTTAAAAGTCGGTGAATTGAAATTGGGTGAAAGAAAATGTAATAACAAAGTACTTGGAAATGTGTTTAAAGAAAAGCTATTCAATGATATCAAAAAATCAACAAAAAAAAAGATAACAGAAATTGAAGTAACGTTAACAAAGATATACAGCAGCTACCTTAAATGGCCAATTTCACCCAAAGCAAAAGAAATTCAGTTTAAAATAATAAACAATATTTATCCTGCCGCTGAAACCCTAAGGAGAAGGTTCAATTTTGACGTAGACCCTTGTGTATTTTGTAAAACAGAACACGAAACAATTGAACACTTATTCTTTTCTTGTTCATTCACAAAGCTTTTTTGGGAAGATGTTTATCGGTGGTTAAAGATTGGGATCAACGACTATAGGAGCCAAATAAAGTTGTCATTCACTGTAGTGACTCCAAACCAAAAAAAAGGAAATCACTGAGAGGCTAAGTGAGGGAGCATGGTACTGCTGACGCGCTGCATAAACGACAAGCCATTTCCGTGTTGTTAAACCGTGTCCGCATTTATTCTCCTCCAACGCTGGACAAACAGCAAAAAGCAAGGCAAGGCAAGGCAAGATGTTCACTCTCTCTGTCCGTATATTCAAACGGTAATCAAGCGGCATTCATGCGGTCAACAAAAAATACACTCTCCCTACTCACCCCCTCTCCATGCAGCCGCCGCGGTGAACAGGTGAATATATGCCCATTCATTCATTGACCCAGATTACTACGCCTTGACCACACCCCCCGTGACATGAGTGACAGGTGTCAAACTAACAGCTGATGCCAACATAAACATAAATATTTAGCATATGGCACCTACAACCCAGCCCCTAATTATTATCACTGGAATAATTACATCATAATTAATGAACAAGAAACCTGAAATCACAAAAATCCACAATTGTCCTTGTTGATAGTCCATCACTATGCTCTTGCAACACTCTTCTCCCTGGAACACAAGTCAAATCCTGTTGAGTCCAGAAGTTCAAATACAGTTTCATGGAGTAAGCATGACCAGGTCACACTGTCAGTCAGTAAAGTCAGTCTAGCTGTCCAAAAAAAATAGTCCTCTCCGAACTGAGGGGTTAGGCTTCTGCTGTTGTGACTACTTTGCTCTTTGGTTCTTCTCCTGCAGACTGAATCTTGATGATTTCAATCTTCGACTGTTCTTGAGTGATGGTTTCTACCGTTGCAGTGTGCAGACTGTCTCCCTCTGGGCCGCTGCAATTGTCCTTCATAGTGTTGATTGAGATAGTTTCATGGCTTTCGTCTTCTTCCATACTGGTTCCATTTTCAGCCGGTTCTGACTGATATTTGACAGCTGTATCATTTGTGTTCGGTGACCAGATGTCCTTTTTAGGTTTCCCTACTCCACATAGGACCACCTCCTCTTCAACTGGTGTCATGTCTTCTCTTTGCATCTCCTCATGACCATTTTGTTCTCTTGGGTCAGACTCAAAACTATCTTTCTGGGGTGATGCAGGTCCTGGTCCTGCTTCAGCTTCAGCAACCATCTGATCATCTTCTGTGACATTGCCCTCTCTTCCTCCTTTCTTCTCACTTTCATCCTCATAATCTCCTTCTCTATCATCCTCATCAGACCCCAAATGTGCACCATATTTGGACACATGAGGAGAAGATTTCTTCTTTGGAATGTAGCCAGTTTTCCAGCCTCTTTTACAACGTTTCTTCTTTCGGGCTGTGTTTTTTGGGGTTGTAAGAGAATATGAACTTGTGTTACTTGAAACTGCAACTTTGGATTCAACTGTCTCCCTTTGTGAAATCCTGCTGTCGACATTGTCATTTGGAGCAGGTTGGGGCTGTTTGGGAAGGACGTGGTAGAAGGAGGGAGCACATGTAGTGGAGCAACCTCTTGTTTTGCGTGACTGTTTGATCTCCTTACAAATCTTCTCAAAATCCTCATCTAATTCTTCTTGGATGATAGCATGGACGGTATCCTTTAATACACATGCTCTGTGGGGAATCAGGAGATCTGAAGGATCCCTGTCTGCTTTATATTCCAGGGCATTCTTCCAGATGAGATCCACATCCTCGAGAAACTCTTTGACTGTCCCGTAATGATGGCGGTCTATTTTGGACATATACTGGACTTGCTTCCACCGTCGACGAGCCTCTCGGACCTGTCCCTTTCTGTGGATCTTAGCCCGTCTGAACTTCTCTCTGTGCTTGACTCTGGGATTACGGTCAATTTTCCTTCTCTTTGGTGTCAGTCCATTGTTCTTAGCCATCTGGTAAGTGATTCCTCTCTTGGCGTCTGCATCCAGCTCATCATATTCACCATCATCTTCGTTCTTCTCCAGCTCTTCAGCTCGTGAGTTATTGTTCTTCCTCTTTAATTTCACCCGCTTCTCCACTTCGCTGTAGAAGCGTAAAGCTGCTTCCTCGTCCAGGTCCGAATCTGAGTCTGAGTCCTCATTAACCTCGTAATGGCCATCTACAAGTCTGGCAGAATCCTGGACCAACTCCATGAACCTTTGATCTTCTCTCGACTGGCCCGGTTGTTCATCATAGCCGCATTCTGGGTAGTCTGTTCTGAACTGCTCCTCTAAGTTCAGAACTGAGATTCTGTTAACGGTCACAACATCAGTTCCATCACCACTGTCTCCTCCCAGTGGTCCATTAACAGTCCAACCCAGAATAGTCTTAATGGCATAGGGTCCATCATCCACACTACGAATGACTTGCAGCGGTTCCAGTGCCTTTGGTACATTTGTTCCAATCAACAGCTCGACTTCAGACTCAATCTCAGGTAAGTGAACATCTCCCAAGTGAGGCCACCTCTGAAGATCTCTTTGACATGGAATATTTCCCTTATGCACTGGCATAAACTCCTGGGTATAGGTGTTGGGCAAATCACAGTCAGTACGTGCACATGCAGCGATTCAACCTGGTTGGAGATCATTTGCACACATCGTACTGACTTTTAAACTGCATGTGAACACCTTAAGTCAGTCCAGTCAATCTGATCAGACCGGATTCGTCAACCTACTTGCAGCACCTAGATAAACCAGTCCCAAGCCAGTCGCAACCGCCTTGTTAATGCCATGTGAACGGGGACATAGATATTACAGTCTGCGCATGCTCAAGATTTTCCCCCGGGTGGGGTTTTCCCCCGGGGGAGGGGATTCACCTGGAAGTGAAAGGAGACGACGACGCTACTCAGTAGCACCCTGGGGTGTCGTTTGACTGCTTCAGGGGTGTCGTCAAAATATTTCCTATTCTGACATTTCATATATAAATACTGTATTTTCGCGACCATACGGGCGCCGTGTGGAAAGGCCTCAGTCTTGTGTCATTTCTGTATTTGAAACACACACGGCGCACCGACCGAAAAGGCACACACACAAGAACACACACACACACGCACACAAGGTGCTATTTAAAAATACAGCGGGAGCAAAACTTTGTTTGATTGTAGGCTACTTTATTTCAGTTTTTACATTAATCAAACCCATTAAGTCTCATCCTCTGTTTCTGCATTAAAGAGCTGCGCTAAATCAGCTGTGCCAGTCCGAACTCCTCGCTGTCAGAGTCTCGTTCCGTGCCGTGCGGCGCCTCGGAAATGCACGCTTTTGCAAAAGCTCGCAAAATAGTCCCAGCAAACACGTTAGCCCACGGATCAACAATCCATCTGCAAACTGTGGCATAACTGGCCCGGCGTTGCTTCCACTCCTGGAGAAACTATTCTCCCTCTTTAGTCATCCGTTGCTCACACGCCGCCTGCAGCCTTAAGGCTGATTTATGGTTCTGCGTTAACCAACGCAGACCTTATGGCGTAGGGTACGCGGCGCACTCACCGAACGTTGCGCGTCGCCGCGTACCATACGCCGTAGGCTACGCCGTCGATTTTACGCGGAACCATAAATCTGCCTTTATTCACCCGCCCGAGACTCTCCTTTTATTCTCCCCACCAACCGCCCGTGCGCTCCCTTTGCCAGCTCTCTGGTGATCTCCCTCCAGCAGCTGCCACTTTATTGAGGTTTTTGTAGTGAAATGAGGAGGAATCATAGAGATAACTTCTCATTTCAACTAACTGGATCAGCCGTTCCTCATCCATGATTTTTTCCTACAGCGCTTTCAACGCAGGCGGCAGGAAGAAAATATAAGCAGGTCTACCGTCCGACCAAAGTGGGGAAAAAAACAACAAAATAACGGCGTGAGGTGACGCAATGAAACAGCGAACAGCTGGAGTGAGCGGCGTGTTCGTGGTGTTAAATGTAGCAAACATGTCACATCATTACTGGGATGTGGGGAAAAGCAGAGGACACGAGAAATGATCAAATAGGTACCAGATCTTGTTGGATCCGGCACAAATTAAGCTCAAATAAGATTAAGATAAGATTCTTGTTAGGCTATATCTTATTATTTTATCAGAACCTTCCAGCCTGGCGATCTCCCTCCAGCAGCTGCCACTTTATTGAGATTCTTGTATTGAAATGACTGTTTCCTACAGCGCTTTCACCTTTTTTTTCCAACTTTCAACCGGCTTTCAACGCGACCGACAGGAAGAAAATAGAAGCAGGGCGTGCGACAAAAGTCCAGCTCAAAACGGCGCGCCGCGTCGCTCGCAACCAGTATAGACAGTGCAAATAAAACATAAAGCAATGGAACTGTTTTTGACGCTGACGCTCGCTCGCGTCGCATGCAGTGTGGACACGGTGTAAGATTCGCATTTACAGTCAGAGCGATGCAGCGCGGTTTTTAATTATATTTTACTCTGGGGTGTCGTGAGATTTTATTCACTTTTGAAAGGTGTCATGACTGAAAAAAGGTTGAGAAAGGCTGTTTTAGACAGATTATTAATAGGAAAGCAGTGAGAATGCACTTTTTCCTTCCTTGTTGTTGTTAAGCAGAGGTCAACCGGAAGTGGCTCTTTGTTGAAATGGTTACCATGGTTACCTCGGGTACAGCGCCACCTAGCGTCACGGAGTCAGCCATGCTCTGGTTACAGTGGCTTATTCAATCTGATTCAGTCTGTTCTCAGAACAGCATGTGTACTCAGACAAGTTGATCCAATCTTCTGCATGTCATTATCTGATCAGATCTGCAACCAGCTTGAATCGCTGCATGTGTACGTACTGAGTGTGTCTCCCCATCTAAGCCAGACACCTCCAGTCCTGTGATCACATAGCTGTTAACAACCTTCTCTTGACCCATTGTCCTTAAAAGAATTTGTGTCTTTTTCCCTGAGAGGTTGAGCTTGTTCATGAGGTTCACTGTACAGAAAACAGCCGTGCTACCCTGATCCAAGAAGGCATAAGTCACCACTGTATGGTTACCTTTTTTGGATTTAATCTGCACTGGCACTATAGGAAGCTTGCAATCATGACCACCAGCCCCAGTAAGCCCACTGGATACCAGAGCACAGCCCAATGCAGCGCCTGGTTCTTCCTCTGTCACTGGATCCTTTTCTTTTGAGTGGATGTGGAGCATTGTGGGGTGTTTCAAACTGCACACTTCGCATGAGAGACGCTTTCGACAGTCCTTGCTGATGTGTCCTATACACAAACAGCCAAAGCACATTCCCCTTTCCCTCAAAAAGGTGATCTTTTCAGTGTGAGGCCTTTTCTCCAACAGAGGACAAAACTCCAAAGTGTGTCCACCCTCACAAAACAGACAGACTTTCTTGACTGATGAGATCATGTCTGGTCTCCTTCCCTCTGTTCCAGTGTTATTGTCCTCTACAGTGTTCACAGTTGTGGCAAAACTACTTCCTTTTGGCCTCGGTCTAGGGTTTAAGCTGGTTCGATTCATGCCTCTATTTAATGCTGGTGATGCATCTTGAATGTCCCCAAATACTGGATCTGTTAGAATCCTTGCTTGCCTTTCAATGAAAATAACAATATCATTGAATGTAGCCCTTTGGTTACGCCTCTCTTGTATTTCACAAGCAGTCGTCCTCCATCGATCCCTTAGCTTGTAAGGCAGCTTCTTTATTATGGTCAACATATTAGCAGGCATATCCATTTCAAACATGTACTGCACTTCGTTCATTGCATTCGAACATCCTCTGAGAAACAAGCTGTAGTCTTGGAGCGCCTTAACGTCCTCTGATTTAATCGGGACCCATGACAATGCCTTGTCCATATAAGCAGCTGCAACCCTTTGTTCATCTCCAAAATGTTCCTGAAGTAGCATTTTAGCCTGAGCATAACCCATATGTGGGTCCATATGTTGGCAGCTTCGTACAAGATCCCTCGGGCGACCTCTGGTGAATTGCTCAAGGAAGTACAGGTGATCACTATTACTGTCGGACTTGCTTTCAACACAATTTTCGAAGGCTCTCATAAATGTATGAAACTGCAATGGATCACCATCAAATACCTGAATCTCTCTTTTGGGCAAGGATGAACATTGCTGCTGTTTTATCAGTAATGTTGTTATTTCATTCTGCCTTTTCATTATATGAAGAAAATTGTTTTGCTCCTCATTGCTTACTGAACCTTCAGTGTTGAGAATGGTTCCATGTCGCATCTGATTGTTCTGAGCACTGGATGGCTTGAGTTTAGGCAGGTGGTGCTTTAAAGCAGGAGGCTGAAAGTGAGCAGCATGGGTCAGCCTATCTGATTTAGGCCTTGTCACCTGTTCGCTGACCATGAATTTTGGGTGCTGTGTTTTCAGGCTCTGAGGAATGAAAGGAGCGGCGTCCATATTGAGCTTTGTTTTTTCTTGTTCTTTTTTTAGGTAAGAATTCATTGCATTGGACCGGTCTGTTACAGTGGTTTTAGAACCAGATGAGCTAGCAGCCCTTAAAACAGTCACTTTAGCCAAGTGTGCAGCAATTTCTTCTTCCAACTTGAGCTTTTCTTTGCGTTTCTGTATTTGCTGCTCTTCCTCCTCCAGTGCATGCTTATCCTGTAGAAAGTTTTTGCCGTGCCATTAATGCAGCTAGATCCGCTTCTGCCTTTATGCGAGCTGAGGAGGTGCCTGATATAGAGGACCTTTTGCCACTTCCAGAACTTTTTCCACTTGCAGCACTTTGTGCAGATCGTCTGCTTTGCACATTTGAAATGCTATCATTTGGTTTCACATCATCCATCCAGCCTGTGTCCAGTGTTGCTGCCTGTGAGGCATCATCCATTTGAAAGTGACACACATCCTCTGTTGCTGCAACCAAGTCATCTTCAACAGAATCGGGAACATGTTCCTTTTCATCCAACCACTGAATCACATCATTCTTGAATTTACTGCTGTAATTTTCAATACTTGAGAACCAATCATTCTGTTTATCCTTTTCATCCTCAGGTAACAGTGGAATTATTGTTTGATGTAGGTTCACAGCAGTGTCAAGGAGCTGAGTGAGAGTTTGCAACTGGAATCTCAACTCTTGTGCATTTTTATTTTGTTTCATAAGCTCTTTCATTGCAGGTATTAAGTTTTTTATTTTATTTACAGGTGTTTTACGTTCCTTTTGCAGACTTTCAATTTTATTTGCCAAGGCCTTTGCAGTAAGTTTGACATTTCGTTTAGCATTCGTTGCTTCAGAGTCATTATTTTCGATTCTTTCATTTATTCCACTCATACTGCCTTTTTGAAGCTCAGCAGCTCCGTGATTTGCGCAGTGAATCAACAATACACCCAGTAAAGTTTTCGGGTTTTTTCCGTTTTTTTTTCTCCACAGATCGTTTGGGTATATATTTTTTGTTGACAAGTTGTAGTGACTCCAAACCAAAAAAAAGGAAATCACTGAGAGGCTAAGTGAGGGAGCATGGTACTGCTGACGCGCTGCATAAACGACAAGCCATTTCCGTGTTGTTAAACCGTGTCCGCATTTATTCTCCTCCAACGCTGAACAAACAGCAAAAAGCAAGGCAAGGCAAGGCAAGATGTTCACTCTCTCTGTCCGTATATTCAAACGGTAATCAAGCGGCATTCATGCGGTCAACAAAAAATACACTCTCCCTACTCACCCCCTCTCCATGCAGCCGCCGCGGTGAACAGGTGAATATATGCCCATTCATTCATTGACCCAGATTACTACGCCTTGACCACACCCCCCCGTGACATGAGTGACAGGTGTCAAACTAACAGCTGATGCCAACATAAACATAAATATTTAGCATATGGCACCTACATTCACTGTGTGTGTCTGTGGGTGGCGCTGTGTGTTACCTGAGCCACAGGTATAAAGGTGATGACGTAACATTGTTTGACATGTTTGGCCCGGAAGGGCAAAAGGTTTTTGACCGCTGTGGCGCTAAAGTTACACTTTATGCTTTGTCTGATCAACCTTAATCAAGACGCAATAAATACTCTTTTAATTGCATCAGAAGAAAGCGTCCTGGCTCGTCCGTCACCGCCGGGGAACGTGGGCAGCAGCAGCCAAAGGCGCGTCGACCAGATCCCGGTCAAACATTCTCAGTAGCCTAAAGCATTGGGCTTGGCTCCTACAACAACGACTGTATGTTCAGCAAGTTTCAGGTCATAATTTATATGGATGGTCTGCCAAAGAAGGTATCCAAGATGGTGAACATAATTCTAATTTTGGGTAAATATCATATACATAAAAATACATGGAAAAATAGCAAACCCTCCATGGTATGTTTTAAAAACGAAATAAAAAGTTATATAACATCTATTAAGGTACTTTCAAAAGAAAATCAGTCTATAAATGATTTATGTGAAACCATGTTAGAGTCTCTTGTTCTTTAAGATACAATCTTGCTACGCTTATACTTTTTTGTTGAAATGTCAACCCCTGTGATTATTTTATTTTGTGACAATTTTCTTTTTATTTAAATTTAGAAGTTTATCTTGGAAAAAATGTATAGTTACATATTCGCTTGTGTGTTGTGAATTTATGTTTCAGTTGCAAACTAATGTTTCCTCAAAGGAATTTAGTAATTTTGAAAATGTTGAATAAAGTTTGTTTAAAAAAAAAAAAACACTTGAAAAAAAAAAAAAAAAGACAACACCGACAATTTTCAACACACTCATGAGCTTTATACTTAATGCAAGTAATATTAAACATATTAATAATAATAATATGGGTATATTACCGATGGCTCTTTATTGCACATTTTCACCACATAACATTTACGCTGTTTTACACATCATAAAACTCTCAATAATTAATGAAGAGAGACGAGGTGGAGACAACAGAGCCACAACACAGAAGGACATAAACCGTTAAAAAGGTCAAATTAAAGGCATGGCAATTAGTGTGAAAACTCAAATGAAAGTCAAAGTTAACATCTGTTTTCACCTCTATTGTGAATAATCCTGATTTCCAGCCTGGGATGGTGGATGTTGGTTTTAAACAGTGGGGTGATAATGGTGTTCATAGACTGAGAGATTTATTCTCTGATAATATGGTTATGACATTTGAACAAATGATAGAGAGATATTCTATCCCCAGAAATGACTTCTTTCGTTATTTACAGGTAATGTATTATATGTTGCACAGTACTACCTTGGTTGAGAACCATGACAGCTCTCCTATTGAGAAATTATTATTTTTAACAGGAAGAGAGATATCTGTAAGCCTATTTTATAAAGTTCTGTGTTTCACATCCCTGGTTGGGCTAGACAAGCTTAAAGGCACATGGGAGAAGGAGCTAAACATCATAATTGATGATGAAGAATGGAAGGATGTATTCAATAATTTCAGTTTGCAATCGCGCCCGAGCAATACAGTTAAAAATTATACACAGAATGCACATATCCCCCAACCGTAGACTTCAATCTCTCACCCATGTGCCTTAAATGCAAGATAGAAATGTGTACCCTAACTCATTGTTTTTGGTCATGTTGTAAACTGCAGGTGTATTGGTCTAATGTGTTATCTGAAATAGAAAAGATATTGAACTTAAAACTGGATATGGACTCCGCATCTCTTGTATTGGGCGTCCTAAGACAACACTTAATATCAAAACAAAATCAGAGGCTGTATTGTATACAAAGTACCAATTATTAAAGGCTGGCAAAGAGTGGTGTTTGATCTGGTGCCATTAGAGTACCTGACATGTATATTACATTCAAAAATAGACCAATTCTATAAAGGTTGGGAGCCTTACTTGAACTATGTAGAGCCTGATGTCTTGACTGGTCATACTGTACATTTTTACGGTAACCCAGGGTATTATTTATATGAATCTGAGCTGGTGTTTTATTGGGTTTTTTTCTGTTTGTTTATTTGCTGCTTGTTATTTCTGTGGATCATAATATGTATCCATTCTTTGCTTGTAAAAGTGAAAAATGAATAAAAATATTGTATAAAAAAAAAAGGTCAAATTAAAATCTGACTTCTCTGCTTCCATCAGCAGACACTTTTTTTTCCAAATGTTCTTGTAAATTGAACATCCAGGTGGAATAAAAAGTTGGGCATTATCACAGCTTTGGAGGTTTGCTACTGTGGACACAAAATCCAAACATAAAATAGCCACGTACCTAAGAGGGCCTAAAACTGTGAAGTTTTCAATCAAATAATTTGCCCATAAATCAGCTTGAAATTGGACTGATTGTGATTAATTAGTAATTAGGATTCTGAAATACCACTTACGTCCACTGGTCGTATGTGACGTCACCAGGTCTGGACCAAGACGGCCGCTCTGTCAGCACGTTATAGTATAGTATATTTTTATAGTATATATCATATATTATAGTACTCTGTCAGCACGTTATAGTATAGTATATTTTTATAGTATATATCATATATTATAGTACTCTGTCAGCACGTTATAGTATAGTATATTTTTATAGTATATATCATATATTATAGTACTCTGTCAGCACGTTATAGTATAGTATATTTTTATAGTATATATCATATATTATAGTACTCTGTCAGCACGTTATAGTATAGTATATTTTTATAGTATATATCATATATTATAGTACTCTGTCAGCACGTTATAGTATAGTATATTTTTATAGTATATATCATATATTATAGTACTCTGTCAGCACGTTATAGTATATTTTTATAGTAGGCTATATATCATATATTATAGTACTCTGTCAGCACGTCTCTCCCAGAACGTTACAGTATAATATATATTTATAGTATATATCATATATTATAGTATAAATTGTATTCGATGGTGTTTTTTCAATAAGAGGATTGCAACAGTTCGCCCTCTGGTGGTTATATATGGTAACTGCACTCAGTGTAAAGTTAGAAGAATTAAATGACAAAAGTACATCCTGTTATTCCTTTCAAAATAAATCGACAATAAACAGTTAAAAGGGCACGACGACAACGAGTCTGTTTCGAGGAGAAATTAGTGCAAATACAATCTTCATCCGTCTTCTTTAATTAATTAATGTAATTACAGTCGGTAATCTATGAATTGTTCTCTAATTAAAATGAATTACAGACGATAATGTCGTTAAGTGGAAGAAAACGGTGGTTTCAAGTGTCACCACAAGAGAGCGGTCGTAACAACGTTTCGCCCTCCAGCAGTTCGCCCTCTAGCGGTTATACAAGGTAACTGCAGTCAGGGTAAAGTTAGAAGAATTAAATGACAAAAGTTCATCCTGTTGTTCCTTTCAAAATAAATTGACAAACAGTTAAAAAGGCAAAATGAATCTGTTTCGAGGAGAAAATAGTGCAAAAACAACCTTCATCCGTCTTCTGTCATTAATTAATGTAATTACAGTCGGTAATTTATGAATAGTTCTGTCATTAAAATGAATTACAGACGATAATGTCGTTAAGTGGAAGAAAACGGTGGTTTCTAGTGTCACCACAAGAGGGCGGTCGTAACAACGTTTCGCCCTCTAGCAGCTCGCCCTCTAGCGGTTATACAAGGTAACTGCAGTCAGTGTAAAGCTAGAAGAATTAAATGACAAAAGTACATCCTGTTGTTCCTTTCAAAATAAATTGACAATAAACAGTTAAAAGGGCAAAATTAGTCTGTTTCGAGGAGAAAATAGTGCAAAAACAACGTTCATCCGTCTTCTGTCATTAATTAATGTAATTACAGTCGGTAATTTATGAATAGTTCTGTGATTAAAATGAATTAATTGCAGAAAACGGTTGTTTCTAGTGTCACCACAAGAGAGCGGTCGTAACAACGTTTCGCCCTCTAGCGGTTATACAAGGTAACTGCAGTCAGGGTAAAGCTAGAGGAATTAAATGACAAAAGTACATCCTGTTGTTCCTTTCAAAATAAATTGACAATAAACAGTTAAAAGCACGACGACAACGAGTCTGTTTCGAGGAGAAAATAGTGTAAAAACAATCTTCATCATTAATTAATGTAATTACAGTCTGTAATCTATCAATAGTTCTGCAGTTTGGATGAATTACACACGATAATGTTGTTAAAGCGCCTTTCTACAAAGAAATGTACGTTTTACGTCTCATTTATTCATTCACACACGCACTAATATACTTGGGAAACGGCTAGGCACCAAATATAATATATTTAATTTTCTCAGATGGCAAAAATAAGAACTTTATTGATCCCACAAAGGAGTAATTCATGTTATATCAGCTATAGAGAACAAGGTAGTGCCGAAAAACAATATATAGTGCTCCACCTTGCTTCTCTTTCCTTTTATTGCAACACATTCATTTACATACATTACAGTGGTACATAAACACTGCATTGATCACCACACTACACACACTACACACACTGCACTATCACTGTCTCGTCTATTTCTTTTTTTACATCCGTGATTTTAGTCGTCTTACAGAATCGGGAATTCATCTGTTAATAAAATATGTAAAATATGTCAAAGTGAAGGACACACACTCACACACCTAATCTAACGTCTGCTGCAAGGTGGAAAGGTGAATAAATCTCACTGTGAAAGCTTTTATCAGATAAAAGTAGTGACCATGAATATATATGAAGACACTTATTAAAAGAAAACTCTGACATCAACTCTGTTTGGCTGCATCAACCTGTAAGCTACAAACAAAAACTTACTTTTGTTGGGGACAAATTCTCAGTGAGAATTAACTTTACAAATACAAAATTTCCCCATTAAGAGCTTTCATTTGCTGGTTTTAAGGTAAGTTATCATTAAATAGTAAAAGTAAAACTACATTTATTATTTTTGGAAATTGACCTATTAATCAAAGTGTACAAATCACTATTGATAATGTGGAAGTGGAAAGAGTTTTTGTTAATAAGTTTCTTGGAGTGGTTATTGACCATAAGCTGTGCTGGAAGCCTCACGTCAACTTCTTAAAAAAACTAAATATCTAAAACCATTGCAATTCTATATAAATGTAAAAATATTCTAACATTAAACTCACTAAAACTTCTGTATCAATCTTTAATAGAACCAACGTACTAACTAACTAACGTACTGTATAGAAGTATGGGGACACACATTTAAGACAATCACGAAACCAATACTTTTACTCCAAGAAAAAGTAATGCGACTCATAAACAAAGTTGGATACAAGCACCCAACCAATCAATTATTTATAGATTCAAATGAGCTTAAATTCAATGAACTGGTGGACTTCAAAACTGCACAGCTCATGTTCAAAATCAACAATAACATGCTGCCAGACTGTGTTCAAAATATGTTCAATTTAAGACAAAGCCATTCCAACCTCAGAGGGGAGAGCAGATACAGGAAATCAACAATCAGAACCAACACCAAACTGAGACGCTACAGCGGCAGCGGTGGATTTATGGAATAAGTTGGATATGAGTGGTGATGCTTGCTATGTTGATTTGGGTATTTATTTAATTGGTGATTTGCTTTGATTTTTTAAGGATGAAGGAAACATGTAGACAGCACCTTTATTTTAAAAATCTTTTTTATTTCTTGAGGAATTTTTGTTATCCCTACAGAGGCAATTTGTTTTACTGGCAGTCTTTCTCTTACTTCTTGCTTTTATTTCATTAATTTAATTAATCTTTTTGAGGGTAGGCAAATAATAAGCTTTGCTTCAGCCTACACCATTTTCAGTCTAGATGTTATTTGTTTATTTGTATACTGGAAACTTTTTTGTAATGTTTTCTTTGAACAGTGTATTCGTTTTCTTGTTGTCATTTTTATTCTTTGTTTTTTTTGTGTCATGACCGAAAATAAACTAAACTAAACTAAAAACTAAGGTAACAGAAAAACATCTTGTTGAGCAACAGGCTCTTTTGTGAGCTGCAGGAAGGAACTGAGGTCTTTGTATGATCAAATATATTTCTGTGGGAAAACAACACGTCCACATTTAAAATAAGTTCACTCAAGTTAATTCATATGTTAAAGATACATGTTTATAGTTGGTATCAAACATCCATCTTATCTGTCTGAAGAGTTAGAAAACAAGAAAACTAACAAGATTAAGACGCAGCTGGAGACACATTACACCCTGGAAACAGAAAGCGTCTTGAGTTGAAGGCCAAATACAGTCAGATGAGTGGGTTTCCATCAGCATCCGTTCAGGATAAAAGCTGGAAGGCTGGAAGGTAACGGTACGACCAGATCCTCCTTCTTTTCAGCCTGTTTATGACAACATGAGTTTCTGTTATCTTCTGAATCCTGATGAACTGGATGACAACATGAGTTTCTGTTATCTTCTGATGAACTGGATGACAACATGAGTTTCTGTTATCTTCTGATGAACTGGATGACAACATGAGTTTCTGTTATCTTCTGAGGCCTGATGAACTCGATGACATCATCGTTCACGTGAGCGACCGACAAGAAGCGACATCCCCCTGTGGAGCGGATCTCACAGTGAGGGAGGTGAAGCTGACACATGGACCCCTCCTTCACACACCTGATGTCAAACAGGGGTCCTGCAGCTTCTTGTGATGTGGGCTCAGCTGGCTCCTGCTCCAAGGAAGGATCCTGTACAGAACCTGGCCTCCATCCTTCATGTGAAACACCAGAGCCGTCTCTCTGCACTGGTACTGACCTGGACGGGAGCACTGGAACCTGTAGCTTTCACCAGCAGACTCATCAGTGCAGGCAGGTGTGAACTCCTCAAAGCTGCTGCTCAGGTTCCCGGCAGGGAAACTTCCACATCTTTTTAGGGCTCTGCTTTCTGCAGAAGGTTGATGAGTGGGCGAGGGAAAGCTGCTTGAATGGGACCTGCTGCAGGACTTTTCCTTCCTCTCACAGGAACCTGTGGTGGAGAGTTTTAGAGGACCAGAGGAAGGCGGAGCGTTGCTCGCTGGGATCGCCTTCATTCTGATAAAAGGCTCACATCCTTCTCCCAGGTTGGAGTCTTCTTCTGCATGCTGTTGTGTCTCTTCACTGCTGCTTTCAGCAGATTTAGGAGCAGGGACAGAAGGAATGTTAGTCTGAGAGCAGGAAGGTGCGGTGGGAGCAGACCAGGGTGTTTGATGAGGGAGAGGTGGAGGTTGGTGGAGACACAAGCTTCACCAACCTTTGCTGGTGTTGAGAGATTATAGGAGGACGTTTCCTCTGAGAAGAGTTCACCTGGTCCACCGTCATCTGTTTGGTTCATTTTATGCAGATAAAAACAGATGAGACTGTTGTTTTATTTGATACTAAACTCAATTTTATATCTAATTGTATATTTACACCTGCAATACTGTAACAACAAGACTTTAGGCATATGAGAGTTTATGGAAACGGACGACTCTATACACTCTATTTGTAGGGAGTGTAACTCAACCTATAAATATGTATATATATATTAAGTAAGTATTAATAAGAGTACCTATGATAAAAATTACAGACTTCTACATGCTTTGCAAGTGGGAAAACCTGCAAAATCGGCAGTGTATCAAATACTTGTTCTCCCCACTGTATGTGTGTGTGACCTGTGGATGGAAACGACTGAGTGGACGCAGCTGTTGGGGGACAGCAGGGCCTGTAGATGGTCCCACTGCAGGAAGACTCTCCGCCTCCTCGGAGGATCCATGCACTGGTTGATCTGGGAGGTGGAAGGAGGTGGAAGGAGGTGGAAGGAGACTCCAGGTCGTCTTCGGACGGCCTGTATGAGCCGGGCGCTGAAGAGGAGACATTTCAAACAGGATGATCACGCTGCAAGCGTCTCGGCGGTGAAGCGGGTGTTCTGACTGCAGCAGCTTCTCTGTCGTTGTAGTCGGTAACCATTTCTGAGGTTATTAAAGTAGCATTAGATAAAACAAAATAAAAAACAAAAAAACAACACTTGAGGTTTTCGCTGAACATTAAATGCACAAGTGCTGGGACACGCCTCGCAGAGCCAGTTTTGCTTCACTCATCGTTTCATTTCACGTTGCCGTTCAGGTCAATCTGCTTCTTCAACTTGTCATTTCTACAAACTCTGAACGAGGAGCCTTAGATGTTCAAATTTGGGCATCTGTTGTAAATGTATTTACTTAACAACAGTAACAAGTAGATCTGGATAATAGAAGAGCTGTTTTGGTTGGAGGTTCCGTCATCAAACACCCAATTCCTGGTATTTTAAGCGGTTTCTGGATCTTTTTAACATTAGCTGCTCGTTGTTCTCACCAGCTTTTTCTTCTGTCACTTTTGGCGGTAAAACCAGACCTTGCGAAGCAGGTGAGATCACCAAGGGAACCAGCGACGCCTCGTTTCCACTTGCTTGTGAGCACTCGTGACACGTCTACCACCGCGCGGGTCGTCTACACACTCCGCCGCCTCGGGTTCGTACTTCTGCGTTATTGTTGACGCTGCTCTGTAATTCCGGCACCAGCCACTAATGTAGGCTCTTTTCCTGCAGCGCGTCGCCTCCTAGAGCAGACTTTCCTTCTGTGGAGCTGATGAATATTGAGCTCGAGTCATTTGTCTGGTGAACCATAAGAAAACCAGGGAACAGAATCAAAGTTAATACAAGCTTTTATTATATCATGCACAATGTTTTCCAGCCGGAGGTACAATTTTCTGAAACCACAATAGAGAAATGCACACGGTGGTCATCAATCCAGTCATATTTATACTGAAAAGGGAGGTGTTTTGTACGTTATAGGAGCTGATGTTGAACCTTATCTGGGAGGCCGACTGCAGTAAAAGAAACTTAAACATGTCACACTTTCAGCCATATATTTTCTGTTGTCTATCTCTAATCCGACATGCCGACCCAGCAAAGATCTATGAAAACCCAAACCCAGAGAAAAACAGGAGGGGAACCATCAATCTTAAACATCCGTTCCTCCTCACCGTCCTCACCTAAAGAACAACTCAGCTAATCAGTCTGGTCATAAAAACAGGAGCTGGTTCTGTGCTGAGAGCAACAATTAGACATTGTACAATTGTACATTGTGTACAATCTTATAGAAAAAAACCCTCATACTTTTAACAGTTTCATAAAATCCTAACAAAACAAACTATCGTTTCGCCCGCGTTTATAAAGACGAAGAAGAAATGCAGAAGTGTAAATCAAGCTTTAGTCCATACGCTGCTCTGTAGTTTCTGATGTGCAAAACTTCTCCCTCCGGTGTTTTTAAGGATGTGATTTGATTTTTAAAATGTTTAACTCATTTGGTTGATTTTGGAAATAAAGTTTAGCATTAGCATCCAGCTACGGGGACCAGAACTATATTCTTGACCAGTAAGTTTGTTTCTGCTGCAATTGTAGACATTTCAACACGGAGGCCAAAGGAGACTCGTCTTTGGAGCCAGCCCCCAGTGGTCAGTCAAGGAACTGCAACCTCCTTTACTTCCGGGTTAGACTCAGCAGCCCAACCTTTCTCTCTCCTTTTTTGGTCCAAATCTGCCGTTCCTTTCACATCGGAGGCTTTTCAAGCAACAATATAACAGGAGTTTGAGTTTGGTGAATACGTTTGCTCTGATTCGTTGCTGTTTATTAAGTTGTGCAGTTTGTATGGGGACTTTTCTTTTATTCTGTTTTCACTTGATTTTTTTACTTTGTCGGGTTTGACTCTAGAAACTGGAGGGTGAGAAACATTTTCTTACACAACACTGAACAGCCTCTCATCATCTGGGCTTTTACCCGTCAATAGTCGAGACGAAACACTGGACGACTGTACAGTCGACCTCAACGTTATCTTGGGGATGCAAAGACGGAGCGTCGCCTGTTTTTGGGTGGATGGACTCTGAAGACTGTACATGCTGGGATGTTTTGGTTCATCTTGTCATCTTTTTTTGTCGTTCATGGATTCTTAAAGAGTGATACATGCGAGTGTCGGGGCTCCAAGGCCGAGTCCTCGTACGTCAGGATCTGAACCAACAGCCTGTGAATAAAGTCAGCAGGCAGGGGCTGTCGGAGAAATCATAGATTAAAATTAATATATGTATACATACATGTGTGTGTATATATATATATATATATATATATATATATATATATATATACACACACACACACAAACGCGTATATGTATGTACACTGTAATAATTTTCATTATGATGATATACTGATCATTTTAGAGAAGGGCAGAAAAAAATATTCCTCCCTTATTAAAGCTTAGTTGTCTTTCTACAGAATAGAGAACATAGCTAAACTGTAAGAATTTCTTAAAAAAAGAATAATTACAATGTTTTTATTGTGGTATTATTTGTATTTGTATCACTTTTTGTACGTATCGAGACTGTGAACGTATGTTGGACCGTGGGCCTGTGTGTCTGGGGGAGCAGGTGAGTGCACAGGTGTGTGACTTGCATGTGAGTGGATGAATTCACTTTGTCTGAATCACTGAAATCTGAAAGACACGACCTCAGATAACACACATCTGTGATGCTGGGAATTCTTCAATAAATGTCCTCTCCTTGTACAGCAACTACACCGACTCGGTTCTTTTTTTCTTCTAAACAAACCTTGTTCTCAAAAGCACAACCTTTGACGACCTGGTTTTTTTTTAAGTTGTACAAAAGCATCTTGCTGAGTGCTAACAACAGACCAAGTTAAGTTAGAACAACTTAAAACCCTCTGTGATGTCACCCAGAGGTTTTCTGAAGAGTCGCTTTCAACCTCATTTAGTCCAAATAATGAGTAGAACGGCAGACGAGGGTGTTTGATGAGGGAGAGGTGGAGGTTGGTGGAGCCACATGTTTCAACCTTTGCTGGTGTTGAGAGTTTATAGGAGGACGTCTCCTCTGAGAAGAGTCCACCTGCTCCACCGTCGTCTGTTTAGCTCCGTTTTATTCTGCAGATAAAAACAGATGAGACTGTTGTTTTATTTGACACTAAAATCATGACATCTGGAAATAATTTTATAGTTACATCAGAAATAACAACAAGAGGTTCCTGTTTTATTTTGAAACCCTGTGTCCTCATGTTTCAGTTTTGTCTCGACTTCCCTTGTTCAGAGACGGTCACATGAAATTATAAGTTTACATATTTATACACATAAACAAGGAGAGTTCTGCAGAGTTCGTAACCTGGATGAACCAATACGACGACTATTCCATCAACTGAACCTGTTTATGATGAAATAACTGCACAAACATTTAATTTTTACGAAAAATTCTGTCCTGTTTATATATCATTATATTATCACTACAGTTATTATTAGATTTTAAAATACTCGTTTTCTTATACTAGAACAATAATGTGATAACTTATTATATTATTGGTTGAAAAACGTAATCCCATTATTGTGAAGTTCCTGTTTTTGTTCCGTGTGAAACGGCCACATGGACGAGGTTATTGGTGGATTTTCCATTCTGGGTTCCTTCAGAGTTCAGAGCTGCAGTGGAGCAGCTGTGTGTCTGAACATCCTGGAAGGCCGTCAGCTGGAATACTCCTTTATTTGTGGACACGTGAACACTAGCACAACACTGGTCTACAGCACACATCTGGATCCTCTGATCCTGCAGCCTGTCATCATCCTCCTCTCACAGCTTTACTGGGGAAAGCAGCCGCTGAGAAGCTGCAGCTTCACTGGAAACACTGGATCTTTGATAGACACTGGTTTTAGTAGAAAACTGCTGGAAGCAGCAGGACCGACTCCAACCTCCACTGACCTGACAGTCTTCAGCCGGTAGTGTGGACTCTGCAGCAGACCAGACAGCTGCTCCACATCTGCAGCCTGCAGGTCGTTGATACGCAGGTCCAGATGTTTCAGATGGGAGGGGTTGGACTTCAGAGCTGAGACCAGAGAAGAACAGCTGATCTTTGACAGACCACAGCACTCCAACCTGAACAAAGACACCAGAGAAGAAGAAACCAGAGCAGCCTGATGGTCAGTGTGGATCAGCAGGAGATCAGCCTGATGTCTGCAGGTTAGTGTCAACACAACTTTCACATCAGATTCATCTGAACACACAACTAAAACATGTCTGACCTCAGAGTCTCCAGTCTGCAGTCTGGACTCTCCAGGAAACCACACAGACGTTTCACTCCTGAATCCTGCAGGTTGTTCCTGCCCAAGTCCAGATGTTTCAGATGGGAGGGGTTGGACTTCAGAGCTGAGACCAGAGAAGAACAGCTGATCTCTGACAAGCTGCAGTTCTTCAACCTGAATAAAGACAGCAGAGTAGAAGAAACTTTAGGTTATTTCCATAACCCTGGTTCTCTGAGTAATATGAGTGAGATGTCTCATTATGGGATGCCCCGCTGCTTTAATCTCATTACACCAATCCTGATTGGCTGGTGAAACGTGTCCGTCCGCCGCAGGTATCACCACCTACCTTAGATATCCCGTGTGGACGACATCAGGACAACAGAAGCGTACATGAAGGAGCGGAGACGTCCAGCATAGAGAAACGGACTAAAGTGAGACTCGCCGCAGCACAGATGTCCCGGACAGAAACTCCCCTGAATCAGAACCAGGAAGCCGCCAGGCTCCGAGTCCAGTGGGCACACAAGCCCACAGGCGGCTGCAAACCCTGACTCGTGTAAGCAGAAGCTGTCGCCTCCAGCAGCCCGTGGGAGAGCTGCTTTGTGACTCTCCCCGTATGAGGACCAGCCCAGGAGACAGCTGATGGCTCCTCCTGAAGCCCCTCGTCCTGTCCATGTAAGAGCACACAGACGGGACATAACGCATACCACCCCAGCTCCCCTGGTGGGGCAGCAAAACCACGAGGTCCAGGGGAGAATATGAACCCCCACCTGAGGCACAAATACCGGGTTGGGCTTCAAAATCATCCTCAACCCTCCGGAAAAAGCTGAGTGCATGACGGCTGCACTGAAGCACGTGGATGTCACTAACCCGCTTAGCCGACGCCAGCGCCATCAACAACACGGCCTTCAGAGACACGTGTTCCACGTCTGCCCCCTCCAGGGGCTCAAAGGGGGGCCTTAAGCCCCTCCAGAACCACAGCCAGATCCCATGGTGGTACCAGTGGTCTGGACACGGGGAGAAGCTCCTTCAGAAAACAGAAACCAGCGGGTGCTGCTCGCTGTTTCCTTCCCAAAGCCCACGTGACCGGCGGCGATAGCTGCAAGTAAAATCCACCGTGGAGAAGGATTTCCGTTTGTCAAGCAGGTCCTGCAAGAAGGACAATATCACTCCTGCTGGACACTGAGAAGGATAGTGACCACCTTCCTGGACAGGACGGACGCCGGTGGACCCCGGGGTTCAGAAAGGACGGGACTCGCGGGTGACGCTGTGAGCAGGGAGAGGACATTGAGAGGACATTGAGAGGACATTGAGAGGACATTGAGAGGACATTGAGCGCTCTGGCCGAAAGCACAGCCGCCTCGTACGGCGTTCCAGTCGGGGCCGACTGAAGACGGTCAGACTTGGACGGCAGGCCGGGGCTCCTGGAGGACACCGCCGGGGCTCCATGGGAGGCGTGCGGAGCAGCCCCAGCTCTCCATGGCCTGGCAGTGGAGGGACGAGGCCCCGGGGACCGGGCTCCTGCTGATGAGAGGGCATCTCTCCGTGAGCCGCCACCTCATCCACCTACCTGCGGTGGACGGACACGTCTCACCAGCCAATCAGCATTGGTGTAATGAGATTAATGCAGCGGGGTATCCCATAATGAGACATCGAGCAAATTATTATGAAAGAGAACCAGAGCAGTCAGATGGTCAGTGTGGATCAGCAGGAGATCAGCCTGATGTCTGCAGGTTAGTGTCAACACAACTTTCACATCAGATTGATCTGAACACACAACTAAAACATGTCTGACCTCAGAGTCTCCAGTCTGCAGTCTGGACTGTCCAGGAAACCACACAGATGTTTCACTCCTGAATCCTGCAGCATCGGGTTCTCACTCAGGTCCAGATGTTTCAGGTGGGAGGGGTTGGACTTCAGAGCTGAGACCAGAGAAGAACAGCTGATCTCTGACATCAAGCAGTCCTCCAACCTGCATGAAGAATAAAAGATTGGAGCTGAACCACCAGGGTGCAGGTTCCAACAGAACCAGTGAAAAAGATCTTCATCAATATTCATGACATCATGCTGCTGCTCCAATAAAGACGTAGTGACTTCAGCTCTGCAGCTCTGCAGCTCCACCAGTGGATCCATCCATACAAACTCATGTTGTGTTGGAATATCTCAGTCGGTACAAACGTTAGAATCTCAGTGTTTGGATCAGATGAAACATGTTGGACAGATGAAGATGAAGATGTTTGTAGACGATGCTGCACGATCTCTGCACAAACAAACATTCTGCTGCTCAGGTTCAGTTCATGTTGGGATGGAATGAAGACGTCTTTGTTGAGGGAACATCGTTCACCACTCTATACTGCACACTTGTGCTCCACGGAGAGGAAAGCAGCCTGCAGACACTTCAGCTTGTTTCTAATGATGTCAGGAGCAGATGAGTCCAGAGACCAGGATGGTTCAGAGCAGCTCAGGTGTTTGTGGCTGCAGAACTCACAACTGTTACAACTTCAGTCAAAGAACAAACCTCAGAGTCTCCAGTCTGCAGTCTGGACCACCCAGGAAACCACACAGCTGCTTCACATCTGAATCCTGCAGCTTGTTCCCACTCAGGACCAGATGTTCCAGATCAGACGGGTTGGACTCCAGAACTGAGACCAGATCATCACATCTGATCTCTGACAAACTGCAGCGCTCCCACCTGGAGAAAGAATAAAACACAGATAAACATCTAGATGAGTGTTTTCTCCTCCGTTCAGGGGGGTGTGGTGGGAAACACTGGAGCTTCACAGTCACAAGGTTCCTGGTCCAAATCCTGGCCCGGTTCTTTCTGCCTGGCGTTTCCAGGATCTTCCCTCACGTTCACTCAGAAACTCCACAGTTCAGAAACACATCTGTCAGGATTCTTGAAACTTCCACATTAAACGCAGGACGGAGATACCGGGTCGTCTCTTTGATCAGATGATCATTTTTAACGACAGCCAACAAAGTACTACGTTTACTTTCAGGAATGTGGTAACAAAGTATTCTAGAATAGTGGTGAGTACTCTGATTACTATCGGGGGATCATGGAGACCCTGTATGGACTTGGGAATGCAGGACTGGACTTTTACCGGTTCTGTTACTGCCGTCAAATTCAACATTCATCAATGTTTTGGTATTTATATCAGAATTATTATAATGATTTCATCATATTTCTGTTAATAAAGGATGAAACACAAATGACAGACTTATCACAATCAAACAGAAGCGATTGTAGGAGGAGAAGAGGTTCTGGAGAACTCCATACAGGACCTGCATCATCCCACTGATAGTAATAAGATTATTAAACACTATTCAACAATATTCCTGAAAGTAAACAAAGTATTTTGTTGTTGAAAACTACATTTGACTCTCTCAGCTGATTATACGTCTTACTTTTAGCTCTGCGGAGTCACAGATGTGACTTATTTTACAGTGTTTGGAGCATCTTCATGAAGGAAAGCAGCAGTCTGGTCTTGTTGATTGTGAGATGTGATATCTGACATAACGATGCTGAACATCTTCTGCTCCAGGATCTGGTGTGGACTGTCTGAGGGAGCAGCAGCAGGAAGAGCTGGTGGTCCTTTCACTGGATCACAACTACAGTATATCTACTTATTACAGATAACATCTATTTTCATGGAATAAAGGTTGGGATGATCAGAGTGGTGTTGATTGACAGACTAATGTTACTTCCTGTTGCTTCTTTCCTCCTGCTGCTCTCTGCAGCCTCTGCTTTCCTTCCTCCACAGACGCCACACGTGTTAAAGGCTGATGGGAAAACCTGCGTGGTGCTGGTTCTGGCGTGGAGACCAGTTTATCAACGAGCGTTTGTCTCCGTTCCTCCAGAACCAGGACAACAACGGCTGCAGGAAGCTTCTGAACGTCACTCATGAGTTCTGGACCGGGGAGCTGCTGACTGAGAGAGCTGTTGGACGCTTCCATTGTTGACTCAAGCAACACTTTTACTCTACAATATGTTCACATGTGGGACGGTGCACGTGCAGTGAATGTGCAGCAGCGGAGCCCGGGGGAGAACGTCTGCTGTAAAGAGATACGGCGGTACCGACAAACCCCAACCTCACAGCGACTACAGCGGTCCATGAAGAACCTTCTGGAGGGAGATGAAGAGTTTCCTGCCAGCTCATCACCCGCATCATCCTCACCTCTTCCTCTTCTATTTAAACCGTCTGCAGCTCTCACTCTCACCAGAGTGGGTTTGTGGTCTCCCTGCAGATACCGGTCTCCAGCAGTTCTCCTGGGACTGCTATGCTGGACCGGATCTGTGTCCTTGGACCTGTTTCAGGTCCAGCCCTGATCGCTACGTCTGTCTGAGCTTATCTGCCTGTCTTGGGTTCTGGCCCTGGCCCGCTCTTCCTGGATCTGTCTTCTGCCTCACAATAACCGAACTACAGACCGTCCTGGTCTCTGGACCGGTGGCCCGTCCCTGCATGGTCCCCGTCTCCCTCTCCTGATCCCCTCTGATTCTTATCCTATTATTTAGATGAGCGCTCTTGACGCCTGGTCAGCTGTCATTTCAGCCCAGTCCGCTGAAACCTCAGAACAAAATGTTAGTTTGTTAACCGTCAGCAAAAACCCGTCTTCCTTCAGGACATGTGTGGTCTTCAGGGGGGGGTCTGTCTCCTCAGAGATGTGCTTTCATAGATGATTTAAAGATGAATATGTGGACTTCCGGTCGGAACATCATCAGGATGGCCGCATAGTGTGAGGGCTCCCGGTTGAACCAGAGAAATTAGAGAAATATCCCCATGCAAACCAACTAAATCATCCCTTAAAACGTGTACAAAAGGGAGGGGGAATATTATATCCCCACTTGGAGCAGTAAACGTCGTCTGAAGGCAGGTGAGGGAGAAAGACGAAACGCAGCAGCAATTAGCTAACGGATTCAAGCTAACCAACAACGTGGTCGGGCGGAGAAATGGCTGACTTGGAATCAATTCTGCAAGAAATAAGAGGGTTTCGCCAAGAAAACAAAGAACAATTGGAGACAATAAGAGAAGAAATTGTAAAGGTGAATACCAGGTTGGATGAGGTGGAAAGCCGAATTGAGAAAGCAGAAGAAAGGATCCAGAACACAGAAGAAGTTGTGACAGCTATGCTGACGCTGCATACCAAACTGGAGGACAAGTTGCTGGATTTGGAAAGTCGCTCCAGACGTGAGAACATAAGGATCTATGGGGTCCCGGAGGGATCCGAGAAGGATTCGACCACGATGGCCGTGTTTGTGGATAAACTACTCCGTGAAGGTCTCGAACTACCTGCCGACACCGACCTGCAGATCGAGAGGGCGCACCGGTCCCTGGGACCGCAGCCTCCGGCGGGCGCGCCGCCCCGCTCCATAGTGATAAAGTTTCTAAGCTTTAAAACAAAGGACTCAGTACTCCGCAAGGCTTGGCAGAGGAAGGGGTTTGACTGGCAAGAAAGTCATATAAACTTGGATCACGATTATCCACCTTTAATACTCAAGAGACGAAGGGATTACACAGAGATCCGCAGAGTGTTGAAAGAAAAAAAGGTTCAATTCCAGACCCTCTTCCCGGCCAGGCTGCGCGTGAGACACGACGATGGAACCAGAACCTACGAGACGGTGGAAGAAGCCGCAAAGGATCTAGTGAGGAGAGGATACTCCGTGACAGCCACCACAACCCCGGAGACGCTGATGGAGCAGGTGCAGCGGCTGACCTGGAGCAGAGCGGAGCGGAGATCAAAGAAAGGCGCAGCGGAGCAGGAGCAAAGTTACAAGGAGAAGCTGCGGGCCTTCAGGAGAACAGCACCGTCCTCCTCTGGGACCTAAGGATTAACCCACGGCCTGAAGATGACGGATTAACGTTGGTGAGATCTCTTGGAATATATTGCGACTGTACCAAGTGGTGGATTTTTACCATTGAATAGACTGGTTCTCACGGGGCCAACCTATTTTTTTTTTTTCTTTTTTTTTTCTCTCCGACGTGCGACGGATGCGGACAAGGGCCTCTTCCTCCGGACTGAGGAGGGAGACTTTCCCTTCGGAGCCTCCTCGGGAGGCCCAACAGGGTCAGGTTAACAGACCCCTACATAGGGAGTCACATGGACAAGTTCAGTTCAGTTTGTTGTTTTTTAATATGTTAATTGTTCATCCCCTGCCGGTTCTCGCAGGGAGAGGGAAGCGCACCAGGTTTATGGGAGGGAGGGAAGGAGGGGGAAATTACATAGATGCAAAATAGGTCTTTAAAAATAACATCATTTAATATAAATGGAGTACTCAATCCAGTCAAAAGGGGAAAGATCTTATCAAAACTGAAGAAAGATAAAATCCAAGTAGCTCTCTTGCAGGAGACGCACCTCGACGACTCCGAACATGCTAAATTGAATAAATCAGGATTTAAACATGTTTACTTTTCTTCTCATGGGTCGGGGAGGCGGAGAGGGGTGGCGACTCTGATATCCAATACTGTAAATTATGAACACATATCAGAGCATAAGGATAAAGAGGGTAGATTTGTCATGGTTACAGGGAGAATAGATGGTGTTTTGATAAGTCTTTTTAATGTGTATGTGCCACCGGGAAGCGACTGGTCATTTTATAAGCATGTGGTGGATTTGATGACAACAAAAAGTCAAGGAATCTTAATATGTGGGGGAGACTTTAACATCCGATTGAATCCAAAAATAGACTCATCAAACGGGAAATCTGACGCAAAAAATATTAGCAAAAGATTCAATATTTGGATGCGTGAAGTGGGGATTGTGGACGTGTGGAGAGAGATAAATCCGACGAGCCGTGACTACTCGCACTACTCATACGCACACAATGTTTACTCACGCATCGACTACCTGTTTATGCTTAAAGGAGATCTTTTTAGGGTGGACAATTGTGAAATAGGACCCACTACTATCTCAGATCATGGCCCTGTTACTATGAGAATACATTTGAATAATACTAAAAGATCCACTCTCTGGAGACTGAACTCAAACATTTTGAATAAACCGTGTATTAAAGATAAACTAAAAACCGAAATTAATCTGTATTTGGAAAATAATGATAATGGAGAAGTGACCCCGCCCATTCTCTGGGATGCATTAAAAGCGGTGCTGAGGGGCAAAATAATAGCCATCTCCTCATACGAGAAGAGAATTAGAGAACAAAAACTCAAAACATTAGAAGAAGACTTGAAGAGACTACAGAAAGAACATGCAAAATCTCTCAAAGACGATGACAAAAGTGAGATAAATAAGTTGAAAAAAGAAATCGATGAAATAAATACGCAGGAAATTCAAAAAAAGCTTCTTTTTACGAAACAACGATACTATGAGACGGGTGGGAAATCACTGAAACTTTTATCATATAGGTTAAGAAAACAGCAGGCGGACAGAACTATACATAAACTAAGAAACTCAGAAACGAATGAAATAGAAACAAATCCAGAGAGAATACAACAATGTTTCCAAATCTATTATAAATCATTATATTCACAACCGCAGAAGGGCAATGACAGTCAGATCGATGCCTTACTGACCCAGATAAAGCTTCCAAAGATCACAGATGAACAAAATGAAAAATTAATATCAAAAATAACAAAAGAAGAAATCCAGTCGGCAATTAGTAGAATGAAAGGGGGGAAGTCTCCGGGGACAGATGGCTTTCCCACGGAATGGTATAAAACAATGCAGGATCAATTAATTCCAATATTATTACAAACATTCAATTGGGTGTTGGAAAATAAAAATGCCCCTCCGTCGTGGAGGGAGGCAATGATCTCGGTCATACCTAAGGAAGGGAAAGACAAATTAGATTGTGGGAATTACCGTCCTGTAAGTCTCCTAAACAACGACTATAAATTATTCACCTCCATACTGTCTAAGCGAATAGAATTGATATTACCAGAATTGATACATAATGACCAAACCGGCTTTGTCAGACAAAGACAGACACAAGATAACATCAGGAAGACACTGCATGTTATGAGACAAATCGCACAACAAGGACAGGAGACAATGTTATTGAGTTTGGACGCTCAAAAGGCTTTTGACTCAGTCATTTGGTCATTTCTCTATAAGGTACTTGCAAAATTTGGCTTCCATACAACTATAATTGACACTCTTGCAGAACTTTATAACAAACCAACAGCTAGAATTAAACTCAATGGAAACCTAACCAGTACATTCATTCTGGAGAGAGGAACAAGACAAGGGTGTTGTATGTCGCCGCTCCTCTTCGCCTTATTTATAGAACCCATGAGTCAATTAATTAGGCAGAGGACCGATATAAAGGGAGTAACAATGACATCTGGAGAGCAAAAACTGGCCCTATTTGCTGATGATTTGTTAATAAGTATAACACAGCCCACTCAGACGCTCCCAAAACTGATGAAATTGCTAGAGGAATATGGTTTGGTTTCGGGTTATAAAATTAACATCAAAAAGACCCAAGTATTGACGTTTAACTATGATCCCCCAGCCTCAATTAAAACCAAATATAATTGGAAATGGGACACTGAGTCCATTAAATACTTGGGTGTTTTGTTACCTAGAGATTTAACAAGATTATATAGCATCAACTACGACATACTTAATTCAAAAATTAAAACAGATTTACAAAGATGGAATGTTATTCCCTTTTTAAGTTTAAGCTCCCGGATAGAATCAATCAGGATGAACATTCTACCAAGGATGTTGTACCTTTTTCAGTGTCTGCCAGTTAAAATACCAGCTAAGCAGTTTCTAGAATGGGACAGACTAATAGCGAGATATCTGTGGCAAGGAAAAAGGGCCAGAATCAAATTTAAAACGCTGCAATTAAGAAAAGAAAAGGGGGGAATGGGTCTTCCCTGCTTGCAGGATTACTATCATGCAGCCCAACTTAGACCTTTAATCTGTCTTTGCTCACCAACATACACTGCAGCCTGGAAGGAAATAGAAGGAACGATGATAAGGGGAATCCCAATAACAGCTTTACTAAGTGACTACAAACTCCAAAGAGAGCTGGACATTCCAGAAGATTCTTTGACAAGCACCATCCTCATGTCCTGGAAGGAAATAGTTCAAATTTCCAGATCACAAAACACATCTAAAATAATGAGGTGGTGTGCCTATGATACAGACTTTGCGCCAAATAAAACTGACAGTAGATTTAAAGCATGGATTACAAAAGACCTAACTACCTATTATTCATTTGTCCATAAGGGGGCATTTCAAAGTTTTGAAACCCTTCGAAAGGATCATGGTCTGGGAAGAGAGGATTTCTTTAGATACCTACAAGTGAGACACTACTTTGACAAAAACATTAAAGAGGGGTTAGGAATCGATGAATCAGGGTTCATGGGGGTCTTTTTATCATTAATTAAGTCTGAATCAAGTAATAAAATTATCTCCAAATTATATAAGACCATACAACTTTCCAAACAAGATGATACAGATTATATAAAAAGCAAATGGGAAAAGGAAATAGGGGTAATAATCACACAGGAAAGCTGGGAAAGAATATGCCAACTACAATGGGTCTCAACTGGGTCAAATACTTGGAGGGAATTCTGTTGGAAAAGTATTACAAGATTTTTTATCACACCCATTCAAAAACGATATCAGGGCAGCGGGGATGCCTGTTGGAGACTATGTGGGTCTCAGGGAGCTAACCACTTCCATATTTTTTGGGACTGCCAAGTTATAAGACCTTTTTGGAAGGAGATACAGATGCATGTGGAAAATATTTTTAATGTAACCATGCCTTTGAATTGTGAAACTTTATTTTTGGGAGACATAAGGTTCGAAACGTGGAATGGAAAAGACAAAAAACTGCTGACTATACTGTTGGCAGCCAGTAAGAAATGTCTTACAAGGAAATGGTTGAAAGTAGAACCCCCCACTATCGACGACTGGATTGGGATCATCTACGAGATCTATGTTATGGAGAAGATCTCTTCCTCCCTCAAGGTTGAGAAAGAAAACTTTTATAGGATCTGGTCCAAATGGACTGAGTATGTGAAACCAATCACATCCGATTTCATGTGATCTATTTTTTTATGTGATGTAATGACTGTAAACATGGGTGCGCTCCCTGGTTTTTATTTTTTATTTTCTTTATTTTTATTTTTTATTTTTATTTTTCCGTTAGTGTTTTCAATTACTGTTCATAAAAAATGTCGGGACAGTAGTAGGGACAGAATCATTTAAGTTTAAAGATTGAATGCATACATGTGTAAGTTGGAATACTGCTGTTCTAAATAAAAAGAGAATTTCAAAAAAAAATTAGCAAATTCAAAAAAAAAAAAAAAAAAAAAAAAAAAAAAAAAAAAAAAGATGAATATGTAACTCGGTTTTGTCTGGTTCTGTCAGGTTCTGTCTGGATCTTGAGCTGCTTCATGACAGCAGGAACACATACAGTATGTATGACGGTGAGCTGTGTGGGGTGCTAACAGAACCAGGGTGTCTACAGGTTTGACAAAGTTAAATTTAAGACTTTTTAGTACTATTTTCAAGCAAAATTTAAGACTAAAAAAATAGTCACACACTTTGAACCAAATGTAACCCAATGGCCAGATAAACTGGAATTTTCGATCCATTTGTCGCTAAATTTACATTTACGCATATTTGCTTGACTCGTCTAAAGACTACGCCAACTAAGAAATCCAGCGCTGAGGTCAAGGTTGCCAGATCTGACAGGTTCCAGCTCAAACACGATGTAAAACCTGCCTAAGTAGTAGTCCAAAAACTACTGTAGCAGGGTGCAGGATTGGGGCGTAGTCTGCAGGGTAGAGAGGGAGTGCGGGGGAGTAGCGCACAGGTGACGCGGCGGGAACAGCTGATGGTGCACAGGTGTGTCTAATCATTCTCTGTGTATTTCAGTAGTGTGCGGGCCCTGGAGACGGAGGGGAATGACACAGAGCTGTCGGAGAGTCTGTCACGACGACAGCTGTGTGTGTATGTGTGTGTCTGGTGACCGACAGGTACCAATAAACCATTTCTCCGCTAAAAACACGTGTCCTCATTCCTTTTTTTCTTTTTTTACCTTGTCTGCACACATATTAATGGTTAATACCATGCTGGTAAGAACCTAAGGCATATATATGTGCATTGTTACTATATTTAATATATATACATATACATATACGCATACGCATACACACGCATACACACGCATACACATACATACACATACATATAAACCCTGTTTTTTTTGGGGCGTGTGTGTGTGTGTGTGTGTGTGTGTGTGTGTGTGTGTGTGTGTGTGTGTGTGTGTGTGAGTGAATGAATGAATGAATTGTTTCTTATTTATGTGTCATACACCTTTAAGGTGCCCAGCCTATAAGGGCTTACAAGACACAGATACCCTACGCCAGCAAACAAACATCAGCTGCGTACAAACAAAAACACGAATCTCCGTCCAGAACCTCCGTACCGGTGTACAGAACCATAAAGCATGCATATAATTATCAGGGGTGTTCTCTGTGCACTGTGAGCAGATATTAGAGGTGACAAAACCCATCTAGAACATCCTTTGTCCTGTATAATGTATTCTATGAAGAACTTCTTAGTCATAGTGAAAGTATTTAAACATATTTGTGATCAAGAGATCTGGTCGGTGTTAAGAGAGATCCGCTTCCCATTTTGAAATCGGAAGAGAGATTGAGTTCTCTATTTTGGACACTAATCTGTTAAGTTTCGATAGCAACTTTAGGGTGCTTAGGTTCAATAATTCTATTATCCTAGCGGGAAGTTGTAGGTCCAATTGGTTAAGTTTATATTTGTTATTTATTATGGCCTTAAGTTGTTGGCATTCTAAAAATGTATTACTGCTAATTCCATATTGAACAGTGAGTGTATGAAAAGGTACAAACTGTCCCCCTATGATTACATGCTGCAGATACCGTATTCCTTGGTCTCTCCATTGAACAAAGTTTACCATCTTTTTATCATTTTTCAGGATATCTGGGTTGTTCCATATGGGTGTGCGGTCACATGGAAAAAGTGAAACTTTAGCCACTTTAAGGAATTCCCACCAGGCTGTCAGAGTTGAGCTGATATTAATGCTTTAGAAACATTTATGATGTTTAATGCTTTGACTAATAAATGGTAAATCTCAGATTTCCAAATCATTACAAAACACTTGTTCTGAGTCGAGCCATTGACTATCTGAAGAATGATTTTTCGACCATTTTAAAATATAGTGTAGTTTATTCGTTAGGAAGTAATACTGGAAGTTAGGTAAATCTAAGCCTCCACATTCTTTGGGTTTTGGACAGCCCTCGCCTGGATGCCGAGAGGCACAGGCGCAGGCTGGTCGGGGTTTCGTGGGTGTGTGTCCATGCCCTTGCACCCTGGATGGACGTGGCGTTCCTCCTGAGGGGTCTGCCCTAAGGCACTGTTTCCCCCCTGTCGGGAGACTATCATCAGTGGTCCGCACGGGTCCGCATGCGCCACATCAACGTGCTGGAGCTCTGGGCTCTGCACTTCACACTTGAACACTTTTTTGCAACACCTGTGGGGAAGGCACGTGCTGGTTCGGTCAGACAGTGTGTCCACTGTCCCTTGATCGATCACCAGGGGGGCACCAGCTCTGCACAGCTGCTGCGGGTGTCCCGGGGCCTCCTAGCATGGACCGCTCCTCGCCTGCCTGGCCTTCGGGCGATGTACCTGCCTGGAGACAGGAACCAGGTGGCGGACTTCCTCTCCCGGCGCAAGCCGACTTTGCAGAGGGTCCTCCAGAGGGGTCACAGGCTCCTCTTGGTGGCCCCCTTCTGACCGGGGAAACCATGGTTTCCACTGCTGCAGAGGCTCTGCTGCAACGCAACATGACGCCCCCCCAACCGGAGGGACCGTCTGTCCCAGCCGGGGGGTCAGGTTTGGCACTCCGACCCCGTCGTCTTCAACTCTGGGTCTGGCCACTGCAGGGCCCGACCCGTTGTTGTCAAGCTGTCCTGAACTCGTCAGGACTACCATCTTGAATGCCCATGCGCCTTCCACCCGCCTCTGGTATGAGTGCTGTGAGGTTAATCAACCTTTGAACTTGTTTTGTCATTATGAAACTGTCACATGCTTGGCTAACAGAAGTCACGGCAGCCACTTCCTGATCTACTCAGGTTTTGGACTATCCTGGTGACAGCTGACCACTGTCCTGGTGACAGCTGACCACTGTAATGTCAGGAATCAATCACACGTTATCACTTCCACCCCATTGTCCACTGTCTAATTGTTTACTGTTCTGTCCTTATCCTGTCAAAGTTTCTTAATAAAAGCATCTTCTAGAGGGAGGATCTTGGGGGAAGCTCAGGAGTTCTCAATGAGGGCCACACGTTGCCCTGCACTCCTGTTGCTCTCCCCCTCCTGCAGGAGTGTGCTAAAAACCCATTCCAAGGTAGTCTCTGTGTCTTTCCTCGTTATGAATTTATGTAATGTTGATTTGGACCCGATTCTCTGCCTGGTGTGCAGACGGGGCAGAGGACCCTGTGCTTCGCCCCGTGGCCACGATCCTGGAGTTCCTTCAGTCCCTCCTGGATGGTGGCCGTGCTCAGTCCACCTTAAGGGTGTACGTGGTGACCGTTTCATCACGACATGCCCTGGTTGAGAATGCCACTGTGAGGTGCCACCAGCTGGTTTCTCTCTTTCTCAGGGGGGCTCTGAGGCTGCGCCCCCCGAGGACCCCAAGGGCCCCAGTGTGGGACCTGTCCATGGTGCTAGGTGCCCTCTCTTCTCCACCTTTTGAGCCCTTGGCCCAGGTGGACCTGAAGTGGCTCTCTATGGAGACAGCTTTTCTCCTCGCTATGACATCGGCAAGGCGAGTCGGTGAGTTACATGTCCTGTCAGTCAGCGGGTCCTGCCTGAGGTGGAACCCAGATGGCTCGGGGGCTACGTTGTGGCCAAACGTGGCGTTCCTGCCCAAGGTCCTGCCACGCACTCATACTAACCGGCCTATCCAGCTGGCCCGGTTCGACCCCGAACCTGCGGAGAGTGGGCCGAGCCCTTTGTGCCCCGTACGGGCCCTCGCTGCTTATGTTGATGCTACCGCGGCTGTGCGACGGTCGGAGCAGCTTTTTATCTGCCATGGTGGCCCTAACAGGGGGCGTTCTGTTTCTAGACAGCGCCTATCCCACTGGGTGGTGGACACCATCGGGCACGCCTACAGGGCCAGTGGCCATCCCTTACCAATGGGGGTGAGGTGCCACTTGACCAGAAGCGTCTCAGCTTCTTTGGCTGCCCTGAAGGAGCACATCTGCACCGCGGCTTTGTGGACATCGCCGGACACGTTCTCCAGATTCTACAGAATTAACATCGCCACTCCCCAACTGCTCCCAGGTTCTGCTCCCAGGTCCTTCTGCCTGTGAGGTAGGTGACCGGGATTCTGCGTGACGTTGTTGGTATTTGTCATCCAGTGCTTACAGCACCGCCTGGCGGTCAGTTTACGACTGTAACTAGGGTTCTATGAGTCCCGGATGACCGCCAGGCCTGCCGGTCACTCCGAATCCTCGTGCTCTCGCGAGAAGATTCTAGGAGTCGATCCCATGCTGACGCCGGAAGTTATACCCTTCCGGGGGTCATGCAGGGGTCACGGGTGACGTGACATTGTTGTTATTTGTACTCGACATGCGCGAGGGGAGATATCCAGTGCTTACAGCACCACCTGGCGGTCATCCGGGACTCATAGAACCGTAGTTACAGTCGTAACTTTCGATTTAGACCAATTAATAGAATAGTCAGACAGAGATGAAAATCCCTCTAGAAGTGCAATTGTCGGTGATAGTGAGGTTTGTACGTCATGTGCTCTAATGTTTTGCATTGTATACCTTTAATATTTTTTTTTTTTTTTTTTTTTAAGATTTTTTTGGGCTCTAGTGGCCCTTTATTTAAGATGCAGAAAGGGGTAGAGAGAGAGAACGGGGAAGACACGCAGCAAAGGTGCGCAGGCCGGGATTCGAACCTGCGACCGCTGCAGGAGGAGGACTTTAGCCTCAGTATATGAGCCGCTGCTTAACCCACTGCGCCACCGGGCGGCCCTACCTTTAATATTTAGATTTTGTCTAATAGCGGCTGCTAAAGGCTAAATAAATATTGCAAATAGTGAGGGAGAAAGAGGGCAACCCTGTCTGGTACCTCTTTGCAAGTTAAAGCTTATTGAGACTAATATCTTTATCCAGTCGATAAAAGATCGTGACGCTGCAGAAAATGACAGCGGCGGACGACCCCGTCGCATTCCTGGACACCTTTGAGGCGGTGGTGGAGGACGACTGGCCAGCAGCCGAATGGGCGGTGCGCCTGCTGCCGCTCCTGTCAGGGGAGGTCCAGCTGTCGGCTCTCGCCCTCCCAGCGGCAGCACGCGCAATCTACGCCCAGGTGCGGCGAGCGGTGATGGACCGCCTGGGGCGGTCCTCGGAGAACTACCGCCGCCGCTTCCGGGCGCTCAAGTTGGGCCCGGAGGACAGACCCTTCACCTTTGCCCACCAGCTCCACAACGCGGCGGTGCGGTGGCTGAGGCCCAGCAAGACGGAGGGAGAGAAGAGAGTGACGCAGCTAGTCGTCATGGAGCAGTTTGTAGAGGGGTTCCCCACCCAGACGGCAGCGTGGGTCCGCTGCCATCGCCCGGGGACCCTGGAGGAGGCCTTCACCCTCGCGGAGGACCACCTGGTGGTCCATCCGGCAGCCCCAGCAACGGCGGGACCCGCAGCGCGACCCACCCCGGCGCTACGCCGGAGGTTCGCCACGGCGGGGTGCACTCCGAATAACGCCTCTCCTCTTTCTCTCCCCCTCCCTCCCCAGGGCCAGCACATTGTTCCGCCCGCGCCAACTGACATTACGGGGGCCCCTCAAACACCTGGGCAGGGTTGCTGGCGGTGCGGCCAGCCCGGGCAAGTCAGGCGGGAGTGCCCGCTGATGGAAGTGGACCAGGTGATCCTGGTGGCCAGACGGCAACCAGACGGATGGTTTATTTGAGCGTTTTAACCGGACGCTTAAGGCCATGATCCGTAAGTTAATTCACGATAACGCTCGTAATTGGGATAGATGGCTTGATCCTCTGTTGTTCGCAGTGCGTGAGGTTCCCCAGGCCTCGACAGGGTTTTACCCCTTTAAACTGCTGCTTGGTAGAACACAGAATGGGGTTTTGGACCTGGTTAAAGAAAACTGGGAGGATGATCCAAGCCCCAGTAAAAATGAGGTTCAGAACGTCCTGGAGCTGAGAGCAAAGCTCCATACACTGTGGAGGTTGTCACAGGATAATTTGCTCTCAGCCCAGGAGCGGCAATAACGGCTGTACAAAAGAGGAGCCAGGCTGAGAAATTTCACTCTGGGAGATAAAGTGCTTGTATTGCTGCCCACTTCTAGCTCCAAATTACTCGCCAAGTGGCAACGGCCCTTCGTGGTCACACGGCGAGTGGGGGACGTTAACTATGAGGTAGTGCGTCCTGACAGGGGTGGGGCGACGCAGATATATCACGTCAATCTGATTAAAGCATGGAGGGAGGCGGTGCCGGTTGCTCTGGTGACGCAGGTAAGAGAGAGAGATGAGTTGGGGCCTGATGTACCAAAATCGGCGAATCCAGCCTCACTCACTTGTGGGAACCAGCTCTCCGCGTCCCAGAGGGCAGACGTGGCCACATTGCAACAGCGTTTTGCTGATGTGTTTTCTCCCTTACCAGGACGCACAAACCTCAGTGAAGGAAGAATTGGACGCCATGCTAGCAATGGGGGTAATAGAAGAGTCTCACAGTGGCTGGTCCAGTCCCATCGTTCTTGTGCGCAAAAAGGATGGGTCTATACGCTTCTGTGTGGACTAATGCAAGGTGAATGAGGTGTCAGGTTTTGATGCATATCCAATGCCTCGGGTCGACGAGCTCCTCAATCGGCTGGGCACGGCTCGCTGGATTTGAACAAGGGCTACGGACAGATTCCCATGTCTCCAGAGTCTAAGGAGATTACGGCTTTCTCCACTCCGTACGGTTTGTACCATTTTCGCACACTTCCGTTCGCCTTGTTCGGGGCGCCTGCCATGTTTCAGCATCTCATGGACAGAGTGCTGGGCCCACATGCTGCGTATGTGGCCACCTACTTGGATGATGTCATCATCTACAGCGACAGCTGGGCGGAGCATGTACGGCAGGTGGGTGCGGTGCTCAGTTCGCTGAGACAGGCAGGGCTCACGGCCAACCCAAGAAGTGTGTGGTTGGATGGAGGGAGGTACGGTATCTGGGGTACCACTTGGGGAGCGGGCAGGTGTGTCCCCAGGTAGATAAGACAGCTGCAATTGTGACCTGCCCAAGACCCAAGACCATAAAGGAGGTTCGGCAGTTTTTGGGGCTGGCCAGGTTTTATCGGCGGTTTATTCACGATTTTGCCGGCCTGACCAGCTGACCTGACCCGAAAAGGTACCACAGATCCGGTCCAGTGGACGGAGCAGTGCCAGCAGGTGTTTGAGAGGGTGAAACAGGCCCTCTGTGGGTAGCTGCTCCTTTACACTCCTGACTTTGCTCTCCTGACTTTTCTCTTCCTTTTGTCCTGCAGACGGATGTCTGGAACAGAGGGCTGGGGGCCGTTTTGTCCCACCAGGTGGAGGGGACGGACCGCCCCGTGCTATACATCAGCCGCAAGCTGTCGGAGAGGGAGGGGCGGTTTAGCACAGGGGAGAAGTATTGCCTCGTCATTCGGTGGGCGGTCGGGTCCCTGTGCTACTACCTCCTGGGGTGCCCATTCACCCTCTGGTCGGATCATGCTCTCCTCCAGTGGCTCCATCGTATGAAAGATACCAATGGGCGAATCACACGTTGGTATCTGGCCTTACAGCCTTTTAATTTCAGAGTGGGCCTGAGTCGGGCGATGGGGGTATGTGGCAGGGTGCAGGATTGGGGCATGGTCTGCAGGGGAGAGAGGGAGTGCGGTGGAGTAGCGCACAGGTGACGCGGCTGGAACAGCTGATGGTGCACAGGTGTGTCTAATCATTCTCAGTAGTGTGCGGGCCCTGGAGACAGGGAGGGATGGCACAGAGCTGCCGGAGAGTCTGTCACTACGACAGCTGTGTGTGTATGTGTGTGTCTGGTGACCAACAGATCAACACTAAAATTAAGATTCAAAAATTAAGACCCTTGGGTTGAGATTTAAGACAAATGAAGACATTTAAAGGCCTTATTTTAGGAAAATGGTATTTAAGACTTTTTAAGGACCTGCAGCCGCCCTGAGAACAGACATGGATCACAGCAGGTTTCACATGAAATGTGACTGAAGGATGAAGAACCAGCAGGAGGTTCAGACGACCTGAAACACCTTCACCTGGACTGACGGTGTCTTCTTTGTTTGAGGAGACCAAAATCTCCAAGAAAACTCCAAAGGCTCCAGTCAGAACCAACCTGAGAGTCTGCAGCTGGTAGTCTGGACTCTCCACCAGATCAGACAGCTGCTCCACATCTGCAGCCTGCAGCTTGTAGTTGAATCTCAGATCCAGATGTTTCAGATGGGAGGGGTTGGACTTCAGAGCTGAGACCAGAGAAGAACAGCTGATCTCTGACAGACCGCAGCACTGCAAGCTGCACAAAGACACCAAAGAAGAAGAAGAAATCAGAGCAGTAAGATGGTAAGTGTGGATCAGCAGGAGATCGGCCTGATGGTCAGTGTGGATCAGCAGGAGATCAGCCTGATGTCTGCAGGTTAGTGTCAACACAACTTTCACATCAGATTCATCTGAACACACAAAAACACTAAAACATGTCTGACCTCAGAGTCTCCAGTCTGCAGTCTGGACTCTCCAGGAAACCACACAGATGTTTCACTCCTGAATCCTGCAGCTTGTTCCAGCTCAGGTCCAGATGTTTCAGATGGCAGGGGTTGGACTTCAGAGCTGAGACCAGAGAAGAACAGCTGATCTCTGACAACCAGCAGCCTTCCAACCTGAATGAAGAATAAACAGCTGATGACTTCTGTAACCGTGTTGAAATAAATATTTCAGAAAACATATTTGAATAAATAAGTTCATTGTTAAACAGCTCTGAAGTTGAAATGTTAAGAAGTCCTTGACCAGCAATCATTATTTGTATTGTTCACTTAGTGATGTTATTAAGGTTAATGTCACAGAAAATGCTGAAATGCTGAAACAAAAAGTGTGTAAAATGGAAAGGAAGTGGTTCTCTTGTAAGTCTGTAGACTCTTATCGTGCATGGAAAAAGTCTATATATAGTCTATAAAAAAGCTCTTCGCATAGATAGAACAGCTTATTACTAATCGTGGAAAGAGGATCGTAAAAATAAAAAATAAAGTGTTTTGTAAAGCCTGTAGTTAGTGTTTTGTAAAGCCTCTAGAGTAGTTAGTGTTTCGTAAACCTCTAGTTAGTGTTCAGTAAAGCCTCTAGTTAGTGTTCAGTCAACTTCTAGTTAGTGTTTAGTAAACCTTTAGTTAATGTTTAGTAAAGCCTCTAGTTAGTGTTTAGTAAACCACTAGTTAGTGTTCAGTAAACTTATAGTTAGTGGTTTAGTAAACCTCTAGTTAATGTTTAGTAATGCCTCTAGGTAGTGTTCAGTAAACCTCTAGTTAGTGTTCAGTCGACTTCTAGCTAGTGTTTAGTAAACCTTTAGTTAATGTTTAGTAAAGCCTCTAGTTAGTGTTCAGTCAACTTCTAGTTAGTGTTTAGTAAACCTTTAGTTAATGTTTAGTAAAGCCTCTAGTTAGTGTTTAGTAAACCACTAGTTAGTGTTCAGTAAACTTATAGTTAGTGGTTTAGTAAACCTCTAGTTAATGTTTAGTAATGCCTCTAGGTAGTGTTCAGTAAACCTCTAGTTAGTGTTCAGTCGACTTCTAGCTAGTGTTTAGTAAACCTCTAGTTAATGTTTAGTAAAGCCTCTAGTTAGTGTTCAATAAACCTATAGTTAGTGTTTAGTAAACCTCTAGTGAATGTTTAGTAAAGCCTCTAGTTAGTGTTTAGTAAAGCCTGTAGTTAGTTAGTGAACCTCTAGTTCAGGGGTATTCATATATATATATACATTATATATATACATTATATATATATATATATATATATATATATATATATATATATATATATATATATATATATATATATATATATATATATATATATGTATATATGTATGTATGTATGTATGTATGTATGTATGTATGTATGTATGTATGTATGTATGTATGTATGTATGTATGTATGTATGTATGTATGTATGTATGTATGTATGTATGTATGTATGTATGTATGTATGTATGTATATATATATGCGCAGCGCACAGCCAGAGATCAGCGCGCCCAGCGACAAGCCCGGTGACGCAGCTGAGCCAACACGGGAGCGCACCTGGATACAGCTGAAGCGCATCAGGTCAATTACAGGAAGCACATATAAGGATCAGAACTGCTGGCAAACACTTGTGAGTTTGTGTTGTCACTCCTGTGTCTGGTCGTGGGTTCCTGGAAAGATTGGATTACTTTTTGGGTTTTCGTTGAGGACTTTTCCCTTGGATTACTTTGTGGAGTTTTTGACTTTGTTCCTGTATTCTTACAGTGAGTTTCTTCCCCTGCCATTTAAGGAGGCAGCGCTTTTTGTTCTTGAAAATAAACTACGCCTTTTTTTGGGCTAACCTTGAACCTGTCTGGTGTCGTGCGCTTGGGTCCAAGGACAGAATCCCTAACACTTAGAAGTTAATCTGAAATGCAAAGTCCTCATTTAGAGATTAAAATGAAAAAAGTTTCAGGCCAATCCTAGGAGCCTAATGATGTAAACAAGTCCTCTATACAACGGAGGTTAATAACAAATAATGTGACAAACATTATCACTGTGCAACACTGGCAAAAAATCATAAGTAGTAAAAAACATCTCCAACAGAGATTAACATGTACAAACACTGTCCAATGAATCATTAACCAACTGAAAAGGCTTCCAATCATCTTAAACTTTTATTATTTAACAAAATGCGATATGCATTCTCTGCACACATTACAAATAATTCACACTTTGTGTGAACGCATTCCTGGCATGTCTGTATGCCTGTCTGTCTGCCTGTGTCTCAGGCTGCTCGTCAGCCAGCGGTGTGCAGCTGGCCAACAAAATTACGCACAGCACAGCACAGTTGGCATTCTCTCAAAAAGAATTTAAAGCAGCACAACGTAACTTTCAGCTCTTCTGAGTTTGGCGGCATCTTTTGGACAAAAGCGGTAGTGCTTTACCAGAAAGAACACTACGTTTCCCATGAGCACCAGCGCGTACTGCCGGAAAACTCCTGTCCCGTCGGGTGCATTTGTTTTGAGAGAAGACGGGACGCTTTTCTGTTTCACCAAGTGAACAGACGGAACGCGAAAAAAAAAGATGTTAAACTGCTGGAAAGGAACTGGAATTTACCGGGATACCTTAAAGGTATTGTGACATGAAAAACACATTTTTCTTGATTTTTTGTGTTTTGTTGGGTGTCTTGACATCAATTACACCCAAAAAACAACGAACTTTTAACATTCAGTGTATTTTGTGCTTTCTGGGATTTTCCGCATAACTATGCATAAACGGCTCATCTGGTTTGGTGGCAGAACGTGACGTCGTACCCCGCTCAATCACCCCCCCCTCCACCCAGCTCCCTGCCTCCTCTCCTCTCCAGCGCACCATAAAGGATGATTTATGGTTCCGCATTACACCGACGCAGAGCCTACGGCGTAGGGTTACGCGGCGACGCGCACCGTACGCTGAACCCTACGGCGTAGGCTCTGCGTCGATTTAACGCGGAACCATAAATCAGGCTTAACACGGCGCTGTTTAGAGCCTCTTCTGTTCTAATCACCGGAGGAAAACTGCTAAGAAGACCCGCGGCCACTGACTGGACTTAAGATAAGGGGACACTTTATTTACATGCCTTTATTTTTATGATTGTTTGCTGTGGACCAGAGGACTCGACTTCCAGTCGAGTCCTCTGGTCCCGGTTGGACTTCATCCCCGGGCTGTAGTCGCCCTGTCTGGGCTGTGTTTGTGGTTCGGTGTGCGCGCGTGTGTGTGGAGCGTTCTATAATACATCCATGGTGTGGAGACAGCAGAAGCGTGTAGCAGGAGGAGGAGGAGGAGGTTTGGAGGAGGAGCGGCGTAATGATTGACAGGAAAGGGAGAAAAGGAAGCGTTTTTCACGGCGCAAAAAAACACTGTAATAAAAAGCCAGGAATGGAGTACTAGAGTGAATTTTTTCTTGTTACACCCTTTTAGACACGTTTGAGGGATGTTGGCCAAGACTTTTAATAGTGTTAAAAGCATGTTAAAATGATGTCACAATACCTTTAAACAAGGAAGCCGGGGAGCGGTATATGGAGAAAATAATGATTATTAACGGTCTGGATCCATATGAAATCCCTACTAACGAATGGAGCTCCTCGTCGGAGCGCCACTCTTTATAAGGGATTTACTGCCGCAGTTCTGCACAACCCACGTCTTACTACCTTGTTTAGGAGTGTTTGGCAGCTGCTTTGGTAAATGTTTGACTCGCCATGTGTTTCAATGAATTAGTATAATAGTACAACATACAGTACATGTTTTGTATTACTCTTACTTTTCTTTTCTTTTTTTTTGACTGCTATATTATGCTGAAGAGGCTCCGAGGCGTGAGCAATATTTTTGTTTTCCTCGTGAGATTATTATTTTCCTCTGCAGCTACAAATCAAATAGTTAATATTTTTTCCTCAACAAAATTAATCGCACCGCAGAGATGTGGCCAGCAACTGCGTTTAGCTGGAGTAGTGGGGAATAAAACCCGTTTGAATGATCCGACCCCGGTCTGTGAGTGTTTGTTTGTGGTTTAATAAACCCGTGTTTTGATCCGACGCCCGTCTGTGTGCGTGTTTGTTTGTTTACTGAGGAACGAAATGTTTGGTCGTTACAGCCGCGATCCAACCGAGCCGACGACTCTTTTACTCTTTTACTTTGTTATCAGATACTTGGCCGGCCTCCGTGGTTCTGCCTTCAAGCAGGAAAGCGGTGAAAAGTTAAACTATTAGCGATCTTTTCCCCACGTCTGTTATGTGTGGAGCTGCTGCAGCTACAACACAACAACGGGTTACCAGCTTCTGATGAGCTGCGCACCACGCCCCGCCCATTTTCGTCTCGACTACGAATCGGGAAGGAGGGGGAAGTGACGTATGCCGTAAAGCAGTCAAAGCTGTAAAAATTTGTAGTTTTTTAGTGTGGCAGGGTTCCTACCATGCTCCTCAAAGTTACATAGTGCCAGGTGATACAGACCCCCCCAGACCATGACAGAGGTGTCATTAAACCTGTTGGAAGTTGATGTACCATTACAATGACTCTGGAAATATGATATTAAGGTGGAAAAGTTACATAGTGCCGCTTTAAATAAAAAAAGAAAACAGCTCGAGCTCGGAACTGAAGTACAGTTGTGCAAACTAATGTCTTGTGTGTGTCCATCATTCATTTACAAAAAAAATAAAAAATAGATTTACCTTACATGACATTCAATGCGAGAAGTTGCATTTGCGAGACATTGCCAGCTTGTTGAAAACCGGTTGGTGGAAGGTCAAAGCAAGCTGCATGCAGTGATTGAGTTGATCATCCGTGAGTCGGTTGCGTTGCTGATTTTTTATCGAGTTCATGGTTGAAAATCCAGACTCGCATAATGTACGTGGATCCAAACATGGTTAGCAGCTATGGCAAGTTCCCAGCAGTGATGAAACTGATGAGTAGAGTGAGCCCAAAACTTGCATGGTCCATCTTCTGATAATTTAGCTTTCAGAACATCTGAGCTCTGAATTTGCATCAACTCCAACTGGAATGAAGCCTCGTCGATACTGGGCATCACGGCTTTGGCCTTGGCTGGACAGGGCCCAGACACATCCACAGCAAATGGATTGCGCACAAATAAAAGAAGCTCTTTAGGAATCTTGAAGTTGTTGAATCGCTCTTTGAAGTTTTCAGCGAGGCTTTTTAAAAGTTGCATCATTCCATCCAGCACTGTGCTGCTCACCGGGACACTGCATAGCGTGGGGAAATGGATCTTCCTCCCCGTTATGTCAAGTAGGAACAGACTCAGATTGACCTGAAACGCAGTTACATTCTCGAGGATCTCAGCCACACTCGAGTCTCTCCCCTGTAGCTGCAGATTGAGTTTGTTAATGTGCCCCATAATGTCACACAAAAAAAGAGAAGTCCTGCCTCAGGTGGAGGAGTTCAAGTATCTTGGGGTCTTGTTCACAAGTGAGGGAACGATGGAGCGGGAGATTGACAGACGGATCGGTGCAGCGTCCGCAGTTATGCGGTAGGTGTACCGGACCGTCGTGGTGAATAAGGAGCTGAGTCGAAAGGCGAAGCTCTCGATTTACCGGTCAATCTACGCACCTACCCTCACCTATGGTCATGAACTTTGGGTAGTGACCGAAAGGACAAGATCGCGGATACAAGCGGCTGAGATGAGTTTCCTCCGCAGGGTGGCTGGACGCTCCCTTAGAGATAGGGTGAGGAGTTCGGTCACCCGAGAGGAGCTCGGAGTCGAGCCGCTACTCCTTCACATTGAGAGGAGTCAGCTGAGGTGGCTTGGACATCTGTATCGGATTCCTCCTGGACGCCTCCCTAGGGAGGTGTTCCAGTCATGTCCCTCCTCCCTATGGAGGTGTTCCAGGCATGTCCCTCCGGGAGGAGACCCCGGGGAAGACCCAGGACACGCTGGAGAGACTATGTCTCTCGGCTGGCCTGGGAACGTCTCGGACTCTCCTCGGAAGAGCTGGAGGAAGTGTCTGGGTGAAGGAAGTCTGGGCATGTCTGTTGAGACTGCTGCCCCCGCGACCCGGGAACGGATAAGCGGCGGACAATGGATGGATGGATGGATGGATGGTGTTTTCATGTGTACGAGCAGCTCTTGAGCTTTGTTGGACTTCTGGCCCGAGAGGAATTCTCCCACCTCCTCTCTCAAAGCAAAGAAACGTTCAACTACTTTTCCTCGGCTCAGCCAGCGGACATCGTTGTGTTTCAGTAGTCCTGTGTATGGAGCATCCTTTTCTTGTAGCAGCATTTTAAACAGCCTGTGCAGAAGACTTGATGTTGAGCGAATGTGATTCACAATTTTTATGACGGTATCCATAATTTCTTTCAACTCTCCTGACAGTTTTGCACGCAAAACGGATTGGTGTATGACGCAATGCAATGTGTGCACTGTTGGATACTCAGAACATAGTCGTGAAGCAAAGCCCCATTCTTTCCCAATCATGGATGGGCAGCCATCAGTAACCAGAAGGTTTATCTTGCCTAGATCCAAGCCATGCTCTTCACAAAAAAGCCTTCACTGAAGTGAACATCACTTCGCCTGTAGTGTTGGTAGACAGCGGTAAGAGGCAGAGAAACTCCTCCTTGAAAATGTCACCATTAAAGTACCTCACAAAAAGGGAGAGTTTGCCGTATCTGTTACATCGGTGGACTCGTCAATAGCCAGTGACATGTAATCTGTTTTTTTGAGTTCGGCAAGTAATGCAGAAAACCCGTCATCAAACAGTACCTCCACCTTTCGGCCTCCCGATGTGTCAGAGAGTGGTACTTGTTTCATACGGTTAATTATTTCTTCTTTGATTTTATCTCCCACAAAAGGTTCTCTATGGCAATCTCCTTTACCATCTCGGCATCCATAAACGACTTTCTTTTTTTGCCCAAAGTCAACATCACCCGTAGGGAAGCAGCAGTTGCCTTTTCTTGGGCTGTAGCAGCAGCTGTAAGAATCTTGGTTGATCCAGCATATGACGTTTTTAGAGTCTCTATCTCACAGCGTCTTGCTGTGCTCCCAAGTGGAAAATCTGCGTTGAATTTAGCAGCATGCTTGGTGTCAAAGTGACGCCTGATATTGGCAACCTTGCAGACTGACACGGTTTCTTGGCATTTTAAACACAAAGGCTTGGCTTTGGCATGCGACGGTAAAATAAATACAGGTAAATAGTCCTCTGTCCATTTCCGGTTGAACTGCCGTTTTTCTCAGCTCATTTTCTGGTTTTGTGGAGGTAAAAACTCACACCTGGCGGTAAACACAAGTTGACACACTTCCGGGGGGTCCTGGATGTTATGATAATGACAAGGTTAAAGGGGACCTATTATGAAAAACACGTTTTTTCTTGCTTTAACATATATAAAGTGGTCTCCCCTCAGCCTGTCAACTCAGAGAAGGAGGAAAGCAACCAAATTCTGCAGTGTCTGTACAGCCACCCGGATGAGCCGTCCAGTGTCATGTGACTTCTACGAGCCATTCAGATTCTGCTCCCGTCGTTACGTAACGACAGGAGCGATGCATGAAACCGGGCCCAAAACTAACTCCGCTGGCCGGAGCTTCCACCATTTTTTCGTAGCAGTGTATCGCGTCATCGCGTCAGGCAGCAAAGTGCCTCATTATCATAGCCACCCGCCCACTCAGAATCCCACATAGAGAAGGAGGTTAGAAACTGGGAAGATAAAGACATGGCTCAGAGGCTGAATTTCAAATTTATTTAGCAAAAACAATCAAAAGCTTGTTTTTAAGACATTCAAGACGTTTAAAATAGGTATAAGATGCCATAATAGGTCCCCTTTAAAGTCTGATGAAAGATTCTAGCAAAAACCTTTACTGAATAATGAATCTGTGCTGATTTAATTCTGATAACATAATAACGAACATATTTATTATTTATGCACCGAAATGAAAATTTGTGGCTGAAACCGAAAATAATAATAAACCGAATAATACCGAACAATGGTTCTTCGCAATTTTTAATTTATTTTGCCAATTTTTTCACCATTGCATAAGTCAAATAAATGTGCAGTGAAATACCCGCCAGTCACAATTTGTCTTACTGTACTTATTGTATTTTTGTATTGTATTTTTTATTTTTTTTCTCATAATCCTTTTTCATTTTCTCCCGTTCAAATTCAATTAATCGGGTTGCGGTGGGGCGGGGCTGATCTCTGCAATTTGGGAGGGAGAAATAAACTTCTGGATATGTTTAATTAAATTAATTATACTATATTAAGGGAACTGAGTGTTACAGAGTCACTAGAAAGTCTTTCTAGAAGTTTGTAGGTGTTTTCAGGAATTATCTCCTGCAGCCGTCTGTATGACGGAGAACCTGAAGATGTCTCTGACTGAACACACTCCTTAGTTTCATCTGTGTTTGTGGAGGATCTGTTTGGACGGACTTTTTAAAGCATCTACGATGTTTTAAATCTGTAAACTGACCTCAGAGTCTCCAGTCTGCAGTCTGGACTCTCCAGGAAACCACACAGATGTTTCACTCCTGAATCCTGCAGCTTGTTCAGACTCAGGTCCAGATGTTCCAGATGGGAGGGGTTGGACTTCAGAGCTGAGCCCAGAGAAGAACAGGTGATCTTTGACAAACCGCAGTCCTGCAATCTGAACAAAAAGAAAGTTCTTCAAATATCAACTTTGTCATCAGGTTCATGTGGGTCATCACTGGTATCTGGACTAAAACCGGGTTTAAAGTTCTATTATATCCATGATGTTGGTTCCTGGTTGTTCCTCTGACATGTTCACCTTTTAATGAACATCCTGGAGTTTTCTGCTAGAATTGAATAGAATAGAGAATGTCATTTGTACAGGTTAAAAACAGCTACATAGGAAGTATTGTGCATGTTCTGAGTGAGAGAGTGGGGGTTCCCTCCTTGGTGTCCGGAGCCAACAGCCTTACAGTAGCTGGTAGAAGCTGTTGTAGAAGCTCTGTAGGTGCTGATGCTCAGGTTGTAGCCCCCCCACTGGAACAGACCATGGAGGGTGGCGTCGGTCCCTGAGGGGGCTCTGTGCTGGTTGTCAGTCTGCACACCTTCCAGTCATCTTCAGGATTCTCTCTGTTTTCTATCTTCTATCTTCTTTTTGTATGTCTTTATGTTTTGTTCAAATAAAGGACTTTGCTGCCCTCTGTAACCTTTGGTTCTCCTGCTTTTGGGTTCTGTAATCTCACCTCATTACAAAACCTGCAGCTGTTTTAAAACTAGTTCAGCCTCAGGAAACTGCAGACTACAAACACAAGAAAGTACAAAGTACTTATCAAACATGTACTCTGACCTGATGTACTGGGACTTCAGACCCGTGGCACTCACTTCAGTTGCCATGAAGAGTCTGGAGAAGCTGGTCCTCCGACAGCTCAACTCTGTGCTGCCAGACACCGTTGACCTCTTCAGTTTGCCTACCGCTCCAACAGATCAGTAGACGATGCGGTGGCATTGGCACTTCACTCAATTCTGCAACACCTGAGGCCTCATGTACAAAACGTGCGGCGCACAAAAAACATGTGTACGCCACTTTCTATGCTCACGGTCGGATGTTCAAAAAGTGATTTGAATGTGGAAAGTTGCGGTCTTTCACGCACAAATCATGTCTGGTGTACGCACTTTTCTGAGGTTTTGTCCGTTGGCGACACTCACTGGTGATGATGCAGTGAAGTCCAGAATATGAGGAAACGTGACGTCAACAATAAGTTCATGACCACAGTCACCACATTACCAGAGAGATGTCCGACCTGTCAGCAGCTCCAGCTGAAAGCATCATGTTGGTCTGAAACGGAGCAGCTGGTCCAGTAAAGGTTTCACACACGCGTAAAACTCATTATATATATATAAAAATCTGAGTCCCTTTAGGGGCTCCGTAGAGTGGCCCGGCACTCATTTGTCATTTGTCCTCAGTCACTCTCCAGTTGTTGCAGTGGGTGACTAGGGAGTGTCTACCGCGACTGCAGCACCAGCAGCACCAGAGTCCTGACTGACGCTGTGCTTCAAACACAGAGGGACACGATCGGCGCTATTATATTATAAGTCTGATATGTATGACATGAATCTGGCTTCATTTCACCACCTCACCGCCTGCGTCGCCAGTTCCCCATATCTTAAGACTGTTCCTACGGGAGGGTCAGGGTTGGCGTAGAGATACGCACATTTTTCGGTTAGTTTTTTCTTTTTAAATCCCAACCTTTGCGTAGAAGGTGGCTTGCGCATCTTTCAAGCCCTGTTTTGTGTGCAAGCAAGCTTTATAAATGAGGCCCCCTGGTTCTGAACCTGGACAGAACTCGATATCAAGTTAAACTAGAAAATCTCAGGAAATTTTGATATGGGCATGCTCTACTGCCCATTCGTCCCCTCTTGCTGCTTTGGATTGGGGTTTACGGTTGTATTGCATTCATTCCTGTGCTCCCAATAGTTATTAATGGGGCGCGCTTTCTGGCGTGTTGAAGAATAATATAAAATCCAGTTCAGAAGTTCGCTGTGGTGTAGTGAGTTTTATTCAGTAAGCCGACGGTGAGCAGACCTACGCAGAGCGTGTCTGGGTTGGTGTGCTGACCACAAATGGTTTGAAATCATTACTTTTATACAGTAAGTTCAAGGCACAAAAGGCAGGAATAAGCCAAAGGTGAGAGACAAAAAGCAATTTACAGTCAGCTGTGATCTGTGGCCAATCCTGTTGATGTAAGTAGAGCGAGTCAGATCCTTACTAAAATGAAATATATCTCAAAGTATTTGGGAGAGCAAATCATCTCCACTTATTAAAACCAGTTCCTCTATATATATATATATATGTCTATTTCCCACAAATTTATCAGTGTTCCAAACACTTCTTATGGACCTCAAGTCCTGCATATGCTATAAGTCCCACTGGACTGTTCTCTTGGTACCCAGACTAACCATGGCACTCTGGCCATTCTCTCGTTAATGTTACCCGAGATATTAAATCTTTTTAGAAGAGCGAGTCAAATTCTAAGGCAGGAGAAGCAAAACATTCTCACAACACAATCAAATTCAAGTGTTATGAAACTGCAAGCATTCCTAAACATCTCTACAAAGTAACCTTCTCAATAACCCCTGCTCACAACCACACAGCGAACTTACCCAAAATTTCAGGATGACGTCAACAATTCTCTGGCACTCCAATTCACAGATTTTCGACGACAACCCAGCAACAATAATTTGGGATTTTTAAAAGGACCCCTTACCTCTGAATAATTTGGAAAGAAGTCACTGGTGTGTCGTTGGTCTGGAAAAAGGAGTTTCCATCGAAGGTCTATTGTCATCCGGGTCACAGCACCAAATTGTTGAAGAATAATATAAAATCCAGTTCAGAAGTCCGCTGTGGTGTAGTGAGTTTTATTCGGTAAGCCGGCGGTGAGCAGACCTACGCAGAGCGTGTCTGGGTCGGTGTGCTGACCACGAATGGTTTGAAATCATGACTTTTATACAGTAAGTTCAAGGCACAAAAGGCAGGAATAAACCAAAGGTGAGAGACAAAAAGCAATTTACAGTCAGCTGTGATCTGCGGCCAAATGCCGTCCTTGGGCATTCGGCATGAATATCATTCAGTTGGAAACTACCCCATAGGGTGTTCTCGTTATCCAAGTCTGTGGCCAAATGAGTTGGTATTAACATATCAGTCAGTCAGGAACTTCGTCATATGGCATTCCCGTGGTTCAAGTCTGTGGTGAGGCCACTTCAAATGTGTGAGCCCTGCAGGGGGTAGGAAGCTGGATCTGTATGGAGCTAGAACAGTCTCATAATTCACAAATGCACAGGACAAGTTTTACAAATGCACAGACCGATTTGCAAATACACACACCGTTTCACACGTGCACAGAACAATTCACACATGCGTAGGACAAGATATACAGATGTATTTTTGATGCACACACAAATATAACCTGATTTACAAATGTTTTTTTGTCTGTGAGCTGCGCTGGATTTGTGTGTGAGTTTTGAGACTCCTGACGTGACTAGATCCACAAATATGTTTTTTTTTAACACGGAAGGATCTGCAACCAATCAGATTTCTTCCTTTGTTCCAGCCAATCATAAGAGCGCACCCCACGTGCATGGGAAGCTGCAGCCGTGATGATGCTGTTCGGGGTTTAGTCCACCGATCATCAAACATCTGAGCTGGATACAGAGGTTCTTCGGTTATCAGTCGACTGATACCGACTTTACTCCAGATATTTCGGTAAATTAATCTCCTGACATGCGCTGCTGCTCCACCTGGCCGCTGCTGCTCGTCCCCGTCAGGTAGCGCAGCAGCTCTCTGCATCTGTCTAGTTCTGAGCTGAATCAGCGGGACAGTAATACGTCGTGAAACCAAACGGAGCAAATATATAAAAATCTCTGCTGTTTTTCATCATCAGTTGCTGCATCGGCAGGACTTGGAGTGCAGTCTCCTGATGGCTCTGGTTGATCAGCCCCACAAACCATCTCCGATCGCACTGTTTTATTTACCGGGATCACAAGAAAATCAGAACAGTGATCTCCTCTCCATCCTGTTTATTTATCTTTTATCTCCTGTTGCTGTTTATTTATCTTTACTCCACCAACTCGAAATATTAATCACTTTTCTAAGCGAACGGCGCTAACGCAGCTCAAACAGCAGGTGTATCGCCCCTTTAATCTGATTGGTTTAGAGTAAATCGTGTTTTATCCACTGCTCTGCGTCCCCCACGTGGGGTGCGCTCTTATGATTGGCTGGAACAAAGGAAGACATCTGATTGGTTGCAGATCGTTCCGTGTTAAAAAAAACATATTTGTGGATCTAGTCACGTCAAGGGAGTCTCAAAACTCACACACAAATCCAGCGCAGCTCACAGACAAAAAAACATTTGTAAATCAGGTTATATTTGTGTGTGCATCAAAAATACATTTGTATATCTTGTCCTACGCACGTGTGAATTGTTCTGTGCACGTGTGAAACGGTGTGTGTATTTGCAAATCAGTCTGTGCATTTGTAAAACTTATCCTGTGCACGTGTGAAACGGTGTGTGTATTTGCAAATCGGTCTGTGCATTTGTAAAACTTGTCCTGTGCATTTGTCAATTATGAGACTGTTCTAGCTCCATAGATCTGGGCCCTGCAGGAGGTAGGAAGCTGGAGCTTCACGTCACAATGGTGGGACAAAGCCTCAACAGCGTCTAGCGTCCCCATGGTAACGCTTTTGACTGAGAAAAGTAATTCCCATCGAGGCACAATGGAGACGCATCTAAAGATGTATGCTATGTGTGGGTGAACATTCCGGTTCAGGCTACGTTAACGGATAGGTTTTTTTTTCACCATGGTAAAAAACCCCATCTGAATGAATGGCATGGATTTTGACATAAAATTTCCTTAAATCACAGCTTCATAAAATTTGAATATGTGGAAAGTCCACAGCGTGCCGAGTTGGGTAACATTCATACGATGTCTTTACGATAACCTGTTGCCTAGCAACAAGCGTCCAAAGTCAAATGCAAATCTTTTTTAAATTGAAAGTTAAATATCGCAAAAACCGTAATACATAGCATGATGAGGTTGTACGGTCCTTTAGTGCCAATCGGGCCGAGTGTTTGTAAATTTGAATGATGTCTCTACAATAAAGTTTAGCCGAGCAATAAGCGTCCAGATTTTCGCGTTTTTTTTTGCTTTTTGGCATGTAGCGTTGCCACGGTAACACTTTTGACTGAGAAAAGTAATACCCATTGAGCCAACGATGTATGCCATGCATGGGTGCACGTTGCGGTTCGGGCTGTATTAACGGACGAAGAAAGCGTGCGGAATAAGAAGAAGAAGAAAAGGGAAACCTTTCTGTATACTATTATATCGCCTTCATTTTCATGTTTTTTCCCATATTTTTGGGCGTGCTTTATTTTTTTGGGATTTTTTTTCCACATCAGAGCGGGGTCATGCTGTACACCCGCTGGTGCGCAGTGGGACTTTTGCGACTTTAGCTTGTTAGCAAAATGCTAGCAACATTGCCCTTTGGGCCATTCTGGACGATTGCAATATGGTCATGCCATTACTTGGCATGCCCATAATAAGAAAAGGGCAACCTTTTCTGTATACTAATATATCGCCTTAATTTTTCAAGTTTTTCCGGCCGTGTTTTATCTTTTGGGGATTTTTTCTTTCTACATCAGAGCGGGGTCATGCTGTACATCCGCTGGTGCGCAGTGGGACTTTTGCGACTTTAGCTTGTTAGCAAAATGCTAGCAACATTGCCCTTCGGGCCATTCTGGACGATTGCAATATGGTCATGCCGCTACATGGCATGCCCATAAAAATGAGAGTGAAGAAGCTTTAAGCGGTGACGCTTTTTTTTTTTATCTCGGCGTTGCTGAAAAGTCAGCGACAGAGCGCCTGGTAGATCTGGTCGTTCCTTTTCACCCGTCTAGATCCCTTTTTAATTCTCTCCTCAGCCACCAGGTTTATGAACATCTGCACCTCAGAGTTGGATCACCAAACAGACTTTTGCGCTGCCATTTCCTGTCGAATAAAATGAAGAAGCCGCGAGTCGCTCTTTCGCTGATCTCCGCCTCCTGACTCAAACGTCTGACGGCCCCCCGACCAATCGGTGGCCTGTAGTGTGAAGACAATAGATTCCGCCGACTCAGCTGCTTAGAACCTCGGCAGAATAGATACAGAAGACACGCCACCTGCCTCGGCCCGTAGTGGAGAAGTGCAAAACTGAGGTGTGGCAAGTCGAGTCGCGGTGAGTAGGTAATAGTGTAAAAGCGCCATTAGAAAAGCAGAAGTAAAATGTGCAATAAATCTTTCACCTACCTGGTAAATGTACTATATTTAACGGTGAATGCAAAAAAAAAAAAAAAAAAGTATGTAGTTTTGGAGGATGTGGAAACATCTCCAGTGGACTGACCTCAGAGTCTCCAGTCTACAGTTTGGACTCTCCAGTCCACCAGACAGAAGCTTCACTCCTGAACCCTGCAGGTCCTGGTTCCGACTCAGGTCCAGTTCTGTCAGATGGGAGGGGTTGGACTTCAGAGCGGACACAACAACTTCACAGTGAGTCTTTGAGAGTTCACAGCCAACAAATCTGTGATGAGAGAAAATATGATGTCAGTTATAATAAAGTCTGATTTAAAGCCAGACTGACACACAGGAGTTACAGGACGGTGCAGGAGTTACTAGAATTAAAGTCACGTACCAAGTACAACCATGTCCACATAAAACTATTGTAGGTTTACAACTCTGAGCCGTTTAAACTTGTAAATTTCTTCAATAAACTCTGTTACTTTCTCCGTTACATAGATTCATCTCTGAGCAGCAAAAATAGCAACTAGATCAAGTGTTTAAAACATGAACCTCTGGTTGAGGTGACTTGAGGTGACCCAGAATAAAACAAACACATCTGACTTCAAAAGTTTTCTTCAAAGTTTTTTTCAAGATCAAAACAAGATTTGAAGAACTGAACTGCTAACTGATGGTGTTCTTGATCCCATCTGTACTCACCGAGCCTTTCTGCAGTTCCTCACAGCTGGAATCAGTCTCCGTCCACCCCTTGGTGTTGTCTTGTACTTGTCCAGGTCCAATTCATCCAGAACCTCCTCCGACATCTGCAGCATGTAGGCCAGAGCTGAACACTGGATCTCAGAGAGATACTGCTCTGATCTGTTCTCTGACTTCAGGAACTCTAGGATCTTCTGGTGAACTGAGAGGTCGTTCATCTCCATCAGACACTGGAACATGTTGATGCTTCTGTCAGGAGAGATTTTATCAGTGTTCATCTGCTTCAGGTTGTTGATGACTCTCTGGATGGTTTCTGGATCGTTCTCCGTCAGGTTCAGCAGAACTCCTAACAGTCTCTGGTTGGACTCCACAGAAAGACCATGAAGGAAGCGGACAAACAGGTCCAGGTGGCCATTTTTACTCTCCAGGGATTTCTCCATGACTCTCTTCAGGAAGTCATCCAGAGATGAGTGTCTGTATTTTCCTCCCAGGAAGTTCTCCAGCACATCTGTGTTTCTGGTGGAGCAACAGTGGAACACGTAGACTGCAGCCAGGAACTCCTGGATGCTCAGATGAACAAAGCAGTAGACAGGTTTCTGGAAGATCTCACACTCTCTCCTGAAGATCTGGGTACAAACTCCTGAGTACACCGAGGCCTCTGGGACATCAAGACCACACTGCTCCAGGTCTTCTTGGTAGAACATGATGTTTCCTTTCTCCAGATGTTGAAACGCCAGCCTCCCCAGCTTCAGGAGAAGGTCCCTGTCAGCCTCCGTCAGCTCCTGTGGACTCGTCTCATGTCCCTCCTGGTACTTGTTCTTCTTCCTCTTCGTCTGGACCAACAGGAAGTGGGAGAACATGTCAGTCAGGGTCTTGGGCAGCTCTCCTCTCTGCTCTGTGGTCAACATGTGGTCCAGAACTGTAGCAGTGATCCAGCAGAAGACCGGGAGTTTACACATGATGTGGAGGGTTCTGGATGTCTTCATGTGGGAGACGATGCTGCTGGACCGCTCTTCATCCCTGAACCTCCTCCTGAAGTATTCCTCCTTCTGGCCGTCGGTGAAGCCTCGTACTTCTGTCACCCTGTCCACGTGTTTCTGAGGGATCTGATTGGCTGCTGCAGGTCTGGAAGTGATCCAGATGAGAGCTGAGGGAAGCAGGTTCCCCTGGATGAGGTTGGTCAGCAGCACGTTGACCGATGAGCTCTGTGTGACGTCAGACACGACCGGACCGTTGTTGAAGTCCAGTGAACGTCTGCTTTCATCCATGCCGTCAAAGATGAACAACGGTTTCCCGGCAGCCAGCTGCTCTGCTGTGAGCTTCTGTAACGATGGATGGAAAACCTGGATCAGCCTGAGAAGACTGAACTGCTCATCTCTGATCAGGTTTAGCTCCCTGAACGAGAGCAGAATCACCACGGTGACGTCTTGGTTCTCCGAGCCCTCGGCCCAGTCCAGAGAGAACTTCTGAACCAAGTAGGTTTTCCCAACGCCAGCGACGCCGTTGGTCAGAACCACTCTGATGTCTCCACGTTGGCCAGGTAAGGCTTTAAAGATGTCCTGGCACCTGATTGGAGCGTCATGGAGGCTCTTCATCCTGGAAGCTGTCTCCAGCTGCCTCACCTCATGTTGGGTATCAACCTCTTCACTCAGTCCCTCTGTGATGAAGAGCTCCGTGTAGATCCTGTTGAGGGGGGTTCTACTTCCAGTTTCATCAATTCCTTCAGTCACATGTTCACATCTGCTCCTCAGACTGGTCTTGTGTTCATCTAGGACCTCCTGCAGACCAGCATCTGCTGAAAGACAAGAAGAACTCTGAAACTACAGAACAAAAGTCTTTCCAGTTGTCAGAAATGAGTCCATCCGCAGACAGATGTTCTTACCTCGTACAGTTCTGCTCTGACTGGCTGTCTGCAGTCCAGCTCTGGTTCTGGATCTTTTTCCACACTGGGGACAGGAGGATGATCCTGGTGGAGCAGACTGGTCCCAGTATGAGCTCATGCAGCGTCTGCAGAACCAGTGTCCACAGCTGCTAGAGACTGGATCTTTCAGGACGTCCCGACACAAAGGACAGCAGGACGGCTGCTCCTCCACACCAACTCCTCTCCTCTTCCTCCCTCTGTGAACACATGTCTTCATCACTAAAGTCATTTATGACTGTTGTAGAAAAACATCCAGATGAGTCAACAGTGTCCAGAAGCTCAGATGGTCTCAGAGAGTAAAAGTCCGGCTGCTTTTCTGTTTGAATTCAGCCTCCAGACGGGAATATAAAAGTCTGATTTTTGAGTTTGTACATTCCTCCCCTTTAATCAATAAAGAAGAAACTGCAGTTTTTCCTTGTCTTGGTTTTTGAAGCCTCATAAAGGATGGATTTTCCATCTTCTGCCACTTGGACCGTGATCTGACAAAAGCACCTGGGGCTTTGTTAAGGTACAACTGATCTGATTGAGCATTTGAGATTCCTACTTTATCTTCTTCCCAACGATTCTGAATAGAGTAATAATTGAGCAATGTTTTAATTGGTATACCAAAAGCAACAGAGAGTTTTCTTATTGCAAATTGTAAATTTGCATTAGCATTCCCATCAGGTTTTAACCGTGTAAACTGTCTTGTGTGAGGATTGCTGGCTCTACACACGTCCAACAGACCATCCTCATTCTTAAAGTGCTCAATGGAAGATTTATGACACAATGAAAGATACCTAAGGAATCACTGATATGAAAATTCAAGACACTGAACCTATATACACTGCTTTGATTATGGATGCCTGTACCCATGACTGCTTTGTTCTTTGAATTTTTGTTGTGTTTTGCATTACGTGTGCATCTATTTCTGACATGGAAATGTAGAGTTCAGTGTAAAATGTTGTTGTTTTTGTATAACACAAAACTACAATAAAAATTAAAGTATATTAAAAAAAAGTTATGTTTATTTAAAAAGTACATGCACGTTAAGAGAGTTCTGAGTGAGCAGCTGGCGGTGGCAGGACGGCTGCCAACGTGAATGTTGGACTCATTAAACCTTTATTATGTATATCTATGTATATCTTTATTATGTATATCCATGGTTACGTTAGTAACAGAGAATTTTAGTAGAAAAAGTGATGTTTGAAGAAACTAAAACATCAAATAAACCACCATGGACAGAAAATATAAAGTCATGATGAGTCATAGAATCAGTTAACAACAGTTGTCTTACTTTGTGTCTGAGGGTCCAGGTTTTTTACTGAAGTTTAGAGGATAATCTTTGGACCAGTCACTCTTCATAGACAGACAGATGGATCCTGGAGACTCTGGTCTCTGACTGCGGTACGGACCTCTGCAAACACAAATTCACATCAGTCACTGATAATATTGATGATGACCACTGAAGAAGATCTACAGCAGGGTCTCCAACTCTGGTCCTGAAAGCCACAGTCCTGCATGTGTTAGATGTTTCCTGCTTCAGGATTGCCCACCCCTGATCTTGTCTGTATCCAGTCCTGGAGCAGATTACTGCTTTCCTCTCCTCCTGACATCAGAGCTCATGTTTCCTCTGCAGGAATCTTCCACAGGGATGAGGGATCTTACTGCTACTACTACTACTACTGTCATTCAGCAGACACTTTTATCCAAAGCAACTTACATCTGAGAGAACAACTCAAGGAACTACCTGAAATCCCTTGGTGTCACTTTAACCAAACAACTAACTCGATTCTACAAAACCAATTATGACCAGATCCATCTCCAGGTTAACAAAGATATAGAAATATGGTCAACCTTGCCATTATATCTTAGAATTTAAATTATAAAAATGAACATCTTACCAAGGCTACTATATTTTCTCCAGTGTCAAAATTTTCCTGTCAAAATTCCACAAGAAAATTCAAACTTTGGGATAAGATGATCTCTAGATTTATATGGAACGGCAAAAGGCCACAAATAAAATACTCAACATTACAACTGACCGAGGACAAAGGTGGTTTGGCACTCCCAAATTTAAAAGACTATTACCACGCAGCAACACTCAGACCAGTAATCAAATGGTGTAACAAAGACTATAGTGCAAAGTGGAAAGATATTGAGATGACAGTGAGATATTCCATCCAATCCCTAATTGGCAATCACCTCGTCTTCACACTAAATCACACAGAAAGCTTTAACTGAATTCTAAACAGGTACACCAGTTCTTTACTCCGATTCCTCATCATTTCATTTCTTATGTTACAAGACGAATGAATCATGTTAACTGTAAAGAAATCACAACACTGAATGTTCACAAATGTCAACTTTATTGTTAAAAAAAAAAAATAACATAAGTTGTATATAAATAACATGTACTACATGTGCACTATTGCTGGCTCAAGGAAGGACCGTGCATCTTCTGAAGGTGTCGTTGAACAGCTTCAGGTGCATTGCTTGGAAGATCTGAAACCATAAACAGAAAAGAATGTGTTACTAATCCGAGCTAAGCTTAATACTTACTCCATGCAAAGATCATACTTGTAGACAAATATAAATAACATAGAAAATTAAGGTCACTTACCGCTGACTCGTGTGCAGTTGTCGGGCCCGTGCTGTTGGAACTGATCCTTTTATGAGGGTAAGTGTCAATGAAAAACCTAATTTCTACTGCCCCTCGTTGTTGAAACAGCCACGCGATACGTTGCTTCGAAACAATGGCGGACGCTCTGGCCGGTTTCGGCGGAGTTAGTTGTGGGCGTGGTTTCAAGCAGCGGAGGCCGACCTATGGAAATCTGCTCCCGTCATGACTCACGATGGAAGCAGAATCTGAACGGCTCGTAGAAGTCACATGACACTGGATGGATCATCCGGATGGGGTGAACAGACACTGCAGAATTTGGTTGCTTTACTCCTTCTCTGTGTTGGCAGGGTCAGGGGAAACCACTTTATATATGTTAAAGCAAGAAAAAACATGTTTTTCATAATAGGTCCCCTTTAAGTGACCACAATTTTAGAAATTGGGGGAATAAAGGAATCACTGCGATGTGTACATTAATCAACAGTGGAAATATAATGAGTTTTCAACAGCTGAAATCAGGATATGGACTAGAAAACAGGGATCTGTTCAGATACCTTCAGCTGAGGGATTATTTAACAAAGACTATACAAAATGTGAAGCCCTTGAATGGAGTGCTTGATGTGATGATCCGGACATGCAGTGGGTCAGGGTTCAAGGAAATCTCGGCAACTGTACAGAGGCCTGAGAGACTCAGAAGCTTCCTCCAACATATACATCAAGGAGAAATGGGAGAAGGAACTGAATATTGTCATTACACCGGAGGAATGGCACAACATGTGTGAAACACAACGGACAACTACAAATTCAAGGGCGTGGAGAGAGTTTGTGTGGAAAAACTTAACACGGTATTTCATTACACCTAAAGTGAAGACTAAACCGACCGGATCACAGCAACCATGCTGGCGGTTATGTGGAAACAGAGAAACACTTCATACGCACATCTTTTGGGACTGATATAAACCTGATCTATTTTGGGAAAATGTAGACAGCACAGTTAAAAATATCTTGGGATACGCAATACCCAAGGAATTTAAAGTCATGTACCTAGGAAGTATAAATGATTGTGTCTTAGACAGAGATAGATATCTAGCTAAAATATTATTGATCACAAGCAAGAAGGCAATAACAAGAAACTGGTGCAAGACTGAAATCCCTAATATAAACCAGTGGCTAGAAATCATAAGAGAGATATTATGGAAAGAATGACCTATCAACTTAGACTGAATGGGGGATGTTTTTGTGGAAAAATGGAAAAAATTGATAATTTATGACACAATGAAAGACACCTAAGGAATCACTGATATGAAAATTCAAGATACTGAACCTATATACAATGCTTTCATGATGGATGCCTGTAGCCATTACTGCTTTGTTCTTTGAATTTTTGTTGTGTTTTGCATTACGTGTACATCTATTTCTGACATGGAAATGTAGAATTCAGTGTAAACTGTTGTTGTTATTGTATAACACAAAACTACAATAAAAATTAAAGTAAAAAAAAAAGAAGTTACTGTATGTTTATTTAAAAAGTACATGCACGTTAAAAGAGAGTTCTGAGTGAGCAGCTGGCGATGGCAGGACTGCTGCCAGCGTGAATGTTGGACTCATTAAACCTTTATTATGTATATCCATGGTTACGTTAGTAACAGAGAATAAAAGGTTTATCCATATAGAAGTAGAACAATGGTAGGTATGAAAGGATCAATTTTAGTAGAAAAAGTGATGTTTGAAGAAACTAAAACATCAAATAAACCACCATGGACAAAAAATATAAAGTCATGATGAGTCATAGAATCAGTTAACAACAGTTGTCTTACTTTGTGTCTGAGGGTCCAGGTTCTTTACTGAAGTTTAGAGGATCATCTTTGGACCAGTCACTCTTCATAGACAGACTGATGGATCCTGGAGACTCTGGTCTCTGACTGCGGTACCGACCTCTGCAAACACAAATTCACATCAGTCACTGATAATATTGATGATGACCACTGAAGAAGATCTACAGCAGGGTCTCCAACTCTGGTCCTAACAGCCACAGTCCTTCATGTGTTAGATGTTTCCTGCTTCAGGATTTTCCACCCCTGATCTCGTCTGTATCCAGTCCTGGAGCAGATTACTGCTTTCCTCTCCTCCTGACATCAGAGCTCATGTTTCCTCTGCAGGAACCTTCCACAGGGATGAGGGATCTTACTGCTACTACTACTACTACTACTACTACTACTACTACTACTACTACTACTACTACTACTATTACTACTGTCATTTAGCAGGCACTTTTATCCAAAGCGACTTACATCTGAGAGAACAACACAAGCACAAAATCAGTGCTGGTCAGACTGCTGCGAGTCCAGTTGGACACAGGTGCTGCAATACCAGTGCTGGAATATATATATCTTTTTTCTTTAAATAACAAAAGCTACGTCTAAGAAGACACCATATTGTCGTAAGTGCATGCATCTTACTAGATGCCGAAGTGCTCCTTAAAGACCTGAGTTTTTAGCTTGCTCTTAAAAGTGGGTACAGACCCTGCAGATCGGACAGAGTTTGGTAGGTCGTTCCACCATCGGGGAACAATAGAGGAGAAAAGTCTGGCTATGATTTCACGCCACATGGTGGTGGAAGCACCAGGCATCTTTCACTGGCTGAGCGGAGCTGTCGAGAGGGAGCGTAGCTCTGGATCAACTAGTGAAAGTATTGAGGAGCCGTTTGGGTAATTGTTTCGTAGCCAGAAGCAGAGCTTTGAACTTGATGCTGCAACTGGAAGCCAGTGCAGAGAGATTAGCAGCGGAGTGACATGAGCTCTCTTTGGGTTGGTTGAAAACCAGACGTGGTGCTGCATTCTGGGTAATCTGCAGAGGTTTAACTGAGCAGCAGGAAGGCCGACCAATACGTGACATGACCAGAACCTGAACCAAAAGCTGTGTTGTATGATCTGTCAGGTCTGATTTTGGTGATAATATAGATAGCGAACCGGCAAGACCGGGAAACCGAGGCAACATGGTCATTAAAGGTCAGCTGGCTGTCTAACATGACACCAAGATTCCTGGCAGAAGATGTGGGCACAAGTGTGGTGGAATCCAGCTGCTTATCTGAGGAGGTAAGGAGTGACTGGCTGGACAAACCATCAGCAGTATGAGGACTGAGGACAGACCAGCAAATCTTACCCGAGCTTGTTTGAAGACAGAGGGAAAGATGGCAGAAGTAAGAGAAGAGTTGATAATGTGGGTTATTTCCGGTTTGACTGTCGGTAAAATGTGCAGAATGTCGGTAGGGACAGGATCGAGAGGACAGGACGTTGGTTTTGAGCCGACTAGAAGTTTAGAGACTTCGTCCTCGTTTAGAGACCGGAAGGAGCAGAGATCTTAGGACATTCCTGCTTCCTGACCCTCTGAACATCTCAGTGATTCAAACTCAACACTTCCTTAATTGAACTGAAATTCTCGTGTTGATGACAAAATAAGATGAATCCATTTACAGTTTTTGTGCAGAGATTTAACATCAAACTGTCCTCCCTCCAAAACCTGTAAAATGTTGAAAAATAACTTGTTTTGTTAAAACCCTGTTTTAGTAGTTTTTAATGTCATCAATGAGTACTAGAGTCCTAAAACTGCTGCAGACTCTCCCGGAGAAATCTGGAGAGGTGGTTTCATCCTGAACCAAAGTCTGGTCTCTGAACCAGCAGGACCACATGGTTGAGGAACACAGAAGACTCCATGGTGGAAAAACAGGAACCAGAAGGAAAAAGTGATGTTTGAAGAACCTAAAACAACAAATAAACCACCATTGACAGAAAATATAAAGTATGATGAGTCATAGAATCAGTTAACAGCAGTTGTCTTACTTTGTGTCTGAGGGTCCAGGTTCTTTACTGAAGTTAAGAGGATAATCTTTGGACCAGTCACTCTTCATAGACAGACAGATGGATCCTGGAGACTCTGGTCTCTCCTCCTCTTCCTCCACACAATCATCCATCTTCTGGACTTCAGTCATTCAGAGACATGAACCACAAACACCGACCATCTTTGAATCTGTAGACAGAAACCTTTTTAGAACACGACTAAGTCATGAAATCAATTTAACAACTTTCCCTGAAGGACTTTGTCAAAAAGACAGACCTGAAGCTGAGTCTCCTCTAACCTGACGCCAACATTTCTGTCCAGGTGGGATCTGTGAAGCCGAGTATTCACCTGGAGAAGATATTTTCTGTTTCATTAAACACTCAAAGAAACACTGATGAAGTCATCCAGGAAACCACTTCTTCACTAACGTTACCTGCTTGTGTTCAGTTTTCTACACAAAAACATCAGTTTATTTTTCTGAGATCATAAAACAGTTTTCAGGAAACAGTTGGACTTCAGATGTTGGTTAGTTTAACCATGAATCCTACTTTGTTAGCTCAACGCTACCTTCCTTCGTTGTTCGGTGAACAAACCCCTGAACGACTCGCTGAGAAACAGAATTACAAAGAAACTTTGTGTTAAAGTCTCATCCAAGTCTCAGAGAGAAGAGTCTAAAGTTCTGAAGAAGATAGAAACTTGGAGCTTAAAAGAGTCTCAGTTACTGAAATAAATCAAACTTGTAGAATCTGTAAAACTCTTCTGAACATCAGCATCAAAAATGGTCCTTTCTGTTGAACCCGAAACATTTAAACCTGTTTATATCAAATACAGGATTTTCTTTTAATCATCAAAACAAAATGTGGGTGTAAAATTATTCTGTTTACGTTGTAGAGCTTTAAACAAACTAAGATTATTGTTGTTAAATTTATTCCTACAAATATTTTCTTCCAGATGAGATGTTAACACTTCCTACATCTGATTCAGTAAAGTTCAACTACATTTCCCATGATTCATTAGTGTCAGCATCGTTGATCCAGATACCCCAGTTTCAGAACCAGTGGTTCTGGAGTCTCAGTCTTCCCTGGATGTCTGACATTCACTCGTCTAACAAAAGCTGACAAACAACAACTTTAGTTGATTTTTCACCTGATTTGATCAGGTTTGTCTTGTTTCTCCTCTGATTCACATCTCTGCTGTCTGGCTATCAAACTTCCTCATAAACTCTAAAGTCTGGGCTGATGAGAATGAGGAAAAACAAGTATTTTACACACGCATGAATGCAAACACACACGCACACACACGTCAGAGGTTCATGGTGGGGAGGTGTGGTCGTCTGTGAGGAGGAAGAAGCTCCTGTTTTAATTCAAATATTAACAAATGTAACATCATCTAGAAACCCCCCCACCATGTTTATACCCCCCTGTGATGTCAGAAAATCATGTGACCCTTAAACCTGAAGTTAGCTGGATATCAGTTACCGCGTCCTAAAAAATGTCCCAACAACCTCCAGAAGTCTCTTTTCCTGTGTTTGATTAAACCTGATACAGGTACGTCTGAACCAGAGTCCTCAAGGACACATTTATCTAACCCCAAACTATTTACTTCTTCAGTTTCAGTCTCAGACACTTTAACAGTAGAAGAAAAAAGGAACAAAAACTCACCTGGTCTCCTCTGCTGCTCCGTCCACATCAATATGGAATCTGAATACTTTCAGGTGTTTTTCACCTGTGCAGAACTGCTCCTCCTCCTCCTCCTCCTCCTCCTCCCGCAGAAGAACTTGACACACATGGAGATGACGTCACGGAGCAGATAAAACAGGGTCGACAACTACGGCTGATGATTTTTATAGAACCTGCATCAGTTGTCAAAGAGCCACGTTTTGGATTCTGGGAGAAAGAACAAGAACAGAATCATCAGGAAAGAACCAGATTGACCTTAAGGTGGTTGGTTTTGCTGCTTGCAGATGTTCTCCAGAGCAGAGATGGCTGCAGGAGACGGCAGAGCCAGGACTGTTCAGCTGAGCAGCCGGTATTTTACATGTGGTGACGGAGCTCCGGTCCTTCTGGACCAGAGAGGAACCACAGACACAGAAGCTGCTGCTGAGGTGACCAGAACATCTGCTGATGCTGGACCTCATTTGAACTCTGACACCCCCATAGAAAATCCAGGGAGCAGCTGTTTCAGAAGTCACCACGTCAGTAAAAAGAGTCCACCCGTGTGAAATGTGTTGTCAGTATAAATACAGCTGCTCTGTGAAGGTCTCAAATGTGAGTTCATATTATTCTAAAGCATATACATTTAATTCAGTATGTATTTCATTGTTTCATGGATCCTGCCTTGAAGAACATCATGAAATAATTTCAACTGTCATGACAGTTTGTCCACAGACACAAAGTTATTTTCTGCAGCAAGTCAAGACAAATCGATCCCAGATAACGGATCGATGCAGAGCCAGAAGACAAACTAATTCAGGAGCGTTTAAGGGTTTTTGGATGATGTGAAAGACGACTGACGTCTTCATGTAGCTCCAGCACACGCATGGGCACTTCCTGAGTTGGTAAGGTGAGTGAAGGACAGGAGAAACGTCACAAACATGTCCAGAGCTGCTGAGAGAAGCTGTGAATCTGACTGAAGAAGCTTTGAGGAGAATCCTCCAACCCCAGCAGCTCCTGCAACAGTTGCACTTTTATCCTGCACAAACTGAATTCACCACATGTAAGTGTACGTCTGTGTATGTGACAAATACATCTTTAAACTTTATTTATGACCAGTTCTTCCTTCTGCTATTGTATACAGAACATTCAAAATGTTTAATACAACCTTAAATCAACAAAAGTTGTTAAAGCTGGAAGAAAATCTCACAAAAAAGAAATGAAATGTTCCAACAAAATCAGTTCATCCTCAAGTGTTCTGAGATTTTTCCAAAAACACATTTGTTTGTGTAAATGTATTTGTCTTGTAAAGATAAACTCATTTCAAATCAATGTTTTCAAAAACAGCTGCTAGTCCTGTGACCATAACGTGAGACTGCAGGCAGAACGATGAGAAAACGACTCTCAGTCCAGGTCGGGACGTCGCTGGACCTGTTTTAGGTCAATCATACGTTACAATTTACACGTTACTATTTCATGAAGTCGGATAAACTCTTAGACCAGCCAAATCATTCAGACTCAATCAGAAGCTGTTTTAACACGACCTGTAAGCTGAGTCTGCTTTTCACTTTTCCTTATCATTAATGTGATAATAATAATAATAATAATAATAATAATAATAATAATAATAATAATAATACTACATGTAAATCATTATACAGCCCCATAACAATCCATGGGGGTAATTTAAACAACACATAAACAACAGTAAACAACAACTTCAGTGGACTCACGTGCTGCTTAATCAAAGCAACAAAGGACAATAATCACGTCAACAATAACATGTTGCTAAATGGGCAGTTCAGTGACTGCACACAGGAAGAAAAGCGTTTTGCTCACCGTTTGAAGAGGAAGAGCATCCTCCCGTCTTCCATGGTGGTAAAGTGGTGAATGAGCCGTCGTAGAAACTCCCACTGGCCTTTAGGTCCTCGACAGCAACAGTCCATGTTTCTGTTTCTGACATCCCGCTGAAGATGCTGACGAGCCCAGAACCCTGCAAGAGTGCTGTCACTTTAGTCAAGTATTGCTACTAAAAACCCTCCATAACTGCACTAATAATGTTGCTACTTTACTGAGGAATCAACACACACGCCGTTATTTCCTTCATGACGTTGATGCTAATGTGCTGTAATGTGATAATAATCATGACCGTTACGTTGTATTTCCAGACCAGTTGTCTCATCTTGTACATTTAATATCAGTTCTGTGTCTATCTGAACTTATTGATTAATCTATGAACTCTACATTTAATATCAGTTCTGTGTCTATCTGAACTTATTGATTAATCTATGAACTCTACATTTAATATCAGTTCTGTGTCTTAACTTATTTATTCATCTATGAACTCTACATTTAATATCAGTTCTGTGTCTATCTGAACTTATTGATTCATCTACGAACTCTACATTTAATATCAGTTCTGTGTCTATCTGAACTTATTGATTCATCTATGAACTCTATTCCAGCAGTCCGGGCTCAGAGCTCTTTCCCGCCTTACGCGGTTGCTAGGCAACGAGCCCCACCGGCTGATTCCGTTAGGTTTACGTTTATCAACAATACAAACATAAAATCTAACCATAAACTCACACATTACACATTCACCCATCAAGTACACGATTATAACTCTCCATTCTTACCTGCAAACAGCAAGAAATATGTATTACTTATCCTCGTTACGCCGCACACGTCTTCACGTTCAAGTGTGTTCTCGTTCTCACAGTGTAATCCCGCGAGACTTCCATTGTCCCCAAACATAGTGCAGCGCCCTCTGCTGGTGAGAGTTGGACACTGCATCACCACATTTGTCGATAAACGAACCTTTTCCCATCAGACAACACCGACAATTGGAGATAAATGACAAACGCTGTATCTTAATATGTGTTTACGGCTATAACAACAAAGCAATGAATGTGAATTTCTATGCAAAATTAAGTCAACATATAAATGAATGGAAAACAACATATACTTCAGACAGAGTGATATTGGGTGGAGACCATAAGATTCATGGCTAGACAGAATACCTCACAGAAACTCTCAACCTGTATATAGTGACACTATATTGACTTTGTGTACAACAACACGGGTGATTGATTATTGGAGAACATTAAATCCAACATCTGTTCAATATACATGGTACCGTATAACTGCAGGAAACGGTCAATGTTCAAGACTAGATTACTGGTTGATTTCGTGTGAGTTATGCAATGATATCTCAAATTGTGAAATTTCAGCCGCTCCGCTCACAGACCATTGCATGATTAGTCTAACTTTATTAACATCTAAGCAACATCAGAATTCTCCAAATATTTGGAAGTTTAACAATGATTTACTACAGAATGTTGGATTTTGTGATCAAGTGAAATCTCTTATCATGGAGGTTGAAAATTTAGACATGTGCGATGTTAGTAAATGGGAATGGTTCAAGTTTAAGGCCAAACAAATTGCAATTGACACAGGCAAAAAAACTGTCACATTTAAGGAAACATAAGCAGAAGAATCTATTCGACAAAATGAATTCATTAACAAATAATACACAATTATCCTTAGACAACATTACTGAATTAAAGTTACTACAGACCCAGTTAGACGACATGTATACAGCAAAGGCAAATGGAGCTTATATTAGATCAAGAGCTAGATGGATCGAAAAGGGGGAAAAGAGTTCAGCATATTTCTTTGGACTGGAAAAACAAAGACACACTAAGAGAAAAATAAGTAAGCTTATGACAAATGACATTATATTAGAAGATCAGAAATTAATCCAGGATGAAATTTGTCTCTTTTATTGTAACTTATATAAATCTAAATTCTAATAATTCAGATTGTAACATTTTATTTGATAGCATCGATGAGGACAAAAAAAAGCTGGATATAGAAGACAAACATATACTTGAAGAATGATTAAATATAACAGAAGTTGAAAATGCATTAAAACAAATGAAAAACGGTAAATCACCAGGGATTGACGGTTTAACAATTGAATTCTTAAAACATTTCTGGGCGGATATTAAAGAGTTAATATTTAGAGCTTTTTTGGAATGTATTCAGAAAGGATGTTTGTCCCCAACTATGAAAACAGGTTTAATAACTTTGTTACCAAAACCATAAAAAAGATCTGTTGATGCTAGACAACTGGAGACCAATAACCTTACTATGCAACGATTACAAATTACTTGCTTTAGTTTATGCAAATCGCCTAAAGGTGATACTTGGAAAACTTGTAGAAGAATATCAATCAGCTTTTATAAAGGGAAGATATATTCACAACCATATTCGACTGATTCTGGATATGATTGATTACCAGTCATTTATTCAATCAGATAGTTTAGTGCTTTTCATAGATTTTTTCAAAGCATTCGACACCGTGGAACATGATTTTATGTTTACAGTGCTCAATAAATTCGGATTTGGAGAAGGGTTCTGCAAGGTTACTAAAATGTTTTATAATGATATCTACAGCTATATCTCCCTCAACCCTGGAATGACACCAAAAATTAATATCTTACGTGGAATTAAACAAGGCTGTCCTACTTCGCCCAAATTATTTATTTTATGTACACAAATGCTAGCATATCTAATTGTAAATCACACTCAAATTAAAGGAATTACCATTTTTGATTATGAATATAGAATAAGTCAATTTGCAGACGACACAGTAATCTTTCTAAAGGATAAATCTATAATTGAAAAAGCCCTAAATATAATATCAATCTTTTCTAAAGCTTCAGGTCTGTGCTTAAACGTGGAAAAAATGTGAAATACTACCTCTTCATCCTTGTGCTGAGATAAATATAAGCTCCATTCCTGTTAAAACGGAATTAAAATACCTAGGTTTAACAATGTCTAAAGACAGAAACAAGAGAGAAAAACAAAACATAGAAGAGAAAATAGATAGTATGAAAAAGTCTCTCAACCACTGGCTTATGAGAGATCTCTCTATTCTCGGAAGAATCCTACTGACAAAAGCAGAAGGCATATCAAAACTAGTATATCCTTGTCAATCTCTTTATGTTCCTCCTCAAATGATTAAAAAGGTAAATTCTGTCATTTTTAATTTTATCTGGAAAAATAAGACCCACTACCTTAAGAAATCTGTGATGGTTAAAGACTATAAAAATGGTGATTTTGAATCCATGATTGGTGTATTTAAAGTGAATTGGATAAAAGCTTACTTGGCTCAACCTGAGTCCATATGGTTCCACATACCAAATAATATTTTCCAAAATGTTGGAGGATTAGAATTTTTGTTGAGATGTGACTTTGAAATAACTAAACTGCCAATCAAATTGTCTAATTTCCACAAACAAGTACTGCTCTACTGGAAAATGATGTTCACCCACAATTTCACACCGCACAGCTCCACCTTGTGGAATAATAGAACCATCACTATTAACAGGAAGACCTTATTTAAACCAGAATGGTATGATAAGAAAGTCCTATATGTTACTGGCTTGTTGGATGTAAATGGCAATTTATTGCAATTTAATACATTTGTAGAAAAGTTTAGTTTAAATGGCTCTTATAGAGAATTCAATAAAATCTGTAGAGCTATTCCACTTCCCTTGAATGACATGATAAAAAATATTCTTACATACTCAAGTGTGATTGTCAAACTGCCTGATTTAAAAGTCGGTGAATTGAAATTGGGTGAAAGAAAATGTAATAACAAAGTACTTGGAAATGTGTTTAAAGAAAAGCTATTCAATGATATCAAAAAATCAACAAAAATAAAGATACCAGAAATTGAAGTAACGTTAACAAAGATATACAGCAGCTACCTTAAATGGCCAATTTCACCCAAAGCAAAAGAAATTCAGTTTAAAATAATAAACAATATTTATCCTGCCGCTGAAACCCTAAGGAGAAGGTTCAATTTTGACGTAGTAATTTTGTAAAACAGAACACGAAACAATTGAACACTTATTCTTTTCTTGTTCATTCACAAAGCTTTTTTGGCAAGATGTTTATCGGTGGTTAAAGATTGGGATCAACGACTATAGGAGCCAAATAAAGTTGTCATTCACTGTGTGTGTCTGTGGGTGGCGCTGTGTGTTACCTGAGCCACAGGTATAAAGGTGATGACGTAACATTGTTTGACATGTTTGGCCCGGAAGGGCAAAAGGTTTTTGACCGCTGTGGCGCTAAAGTTACACTTTATGCTTTGTCTGATCAACCTTAATCAAGACGCAATAAATACTCTTTTAATTGCATCAGAAGAAAGCGTCCTGGCTCGTCCGTCACCGCCGGGGAACGTGGGCAGCAGCAGCCAAAGGCGCGTCGACCAGATCCCGGTCAAACATTCTCAGTAGCCTAAAGCATTGGGCTTGGCTCCTACAACAACGACTGTATGTTCAGCAAGTTTCAGGTCATAATTTATATGGATGGTCTGCCAAAGAAGGTATCCAAGATGGTGAACATAATTCTAATTTTGGGTAAATATCATATACATAAAAATAAATGGAAAAACAGCAAACCCTCCATAGTATGTTTTAAAAACGAAATAAAAAGTTATAACATCTATTAAGGTACTTTCAAAAGAAAATCCGTCTATAAATGATTTATGTGAAACCATGTTAGAGTCTCTTGCTCTTTAAGATACAATCTTGCTACGCTTATACTTTTTTGTTGAAATGTCAACCCCTGTGATTATTTTATTTTGTGACAATTTTCTTTTTATTTAAATGTAGAAGTTTATCTTGGAAAAAATGTATAGTTACATATTCGCTTGTGTGTTGTGAATTTATGTTTCAGTTGCAAACTAATGTTTCCTCAAAGGAATTTAGTAATTTTGAAAATGTTGAATAAAGTTTGTTTAAAAAAAAAAAAAAAACACTCGGGGGGAAAAAAAAAAAAAAAAGACAACACCGACAATTTTCAACACACTCATGAGCTTTATACTTAATGCAAGTAATATTAAACATATTAATAATAATAATATGGGTATATTACCGATGGCTCTTTATTGCACATTTTCACCACATAACATTTACGCTGTTTTACACATCATAAAACTCTCAATAATTAATGAAGAGAGACGAGGTGGAGACAACAGAGCCACAACACAGAAGGACATAAACCGTTAAAAAGGTCAAATTAAAGGCATGGCAATTAGTGTGAAGACTCAAATGAAAGTCAAAGTTAACATCTGTTTTCACCTCTATTGTGAATAATCCTGATTTCCAGTCTGGGATGGTGGATGTTGGTTTTAAACAGTGGGGTGATAATGGTGTTCATAGACTGAGAGATTTACTCTCTGGTAATATGGTTATGACATTTGAACAAATGATAGAGAGATATTCTATCCCGGAAATGACTTCCTTCGTTATTTACAGATAATGCATTTAATCTTGTACAGTACTACCTTGGTTGAGAACCATGACAGCTCTCCTATTGATAAATTATTATTTTTAACAGGAAGAGAGATATCTGTAAGCCTATTTTATAAAGCTCTGTGTTTCACACCCCCGGTTGGGCTAGACAAGCTTAAAGGCACATGGGAGAAGGAGCTAAACATCATAATTGCTGATGAAGAATGGAAGGATGTATTCAATAATTTCAGTTTGCAATCGCGCCCAAGCAATACAGTTAAAAATTCTACACAGAATGCACATATCCCCCAACCGTAGACTTCAATCTCTCACCCATGTGCCTTGAATGCAAGATAGAAATGTGTACCCTAACTCATTGTTTTTGGTCATGTTGTAAACTGCAGGTGTGTTGGTCTAATGTGCTATCTGAAATAGAAAAGATATTGGACTTAAAACTGGATATGGACCCTGCATCTCTTGTATTGGGCGTCCTAAGACAACACTTAATATCAAAACATAATCGGAGGCTGTATTGTATTAAAAAGTACCAACTGTTAAAGGCTGGCAAAGAGTGGTGTTTGATCTGGTGCCATTAGAATACCTGACATGTATATTACATTCAAAAATAGACCAATTCTATAAAGTCTGGGATCGTTACTTGAACTATGTAGAGCCTGATGTCTTGACTGGTCATACTATATATTTTTACGGTAACCCAGGGTATTATTTATATGAATCTGAGCTGGTGTTTTGTTGGGTTTTTTTCTTCTGTTTGTTTATTTGCTGCTTGTTATTTCTGTGGATCATATTATGTATCCATTCTTTGCTTGTAAAAGTGAAAAATGAATAAAAATATTGTATAAAAAAAAAGGTCAAATTAAAGTCTGACTTCTCAGCTTTCATCAGCAGACACTTTTTTTCCAAATGTTCTTGTAAATTGAACATCCAGGTGGAATAAAAAGTCAGGCATTATCACAGCTTTGGAGGTTTGCTACTGTGGACACAAAATCCAAATTGTATTTATAGTAAAACATAAAATAGCCACGTACCTAAGAGGGCCTAAAAATGTGAAGTTTTCAATCAAATAATTTGCCCATAAATCAGCTTGAAATTGGACTGATTGTGATTAATTAGTAATTAGGATTCTGAAATACCACTAACCTCCACTGGTCGTATGTGACGTCACCAGGTCTGGACCAAGACGGCCGCTCTGTCGAGAAGGTCCTCGCTGCAGCACCGCGGAAGGGGGCGGGGCGTCGGACATCACAGGGGCGGGGCGTAGGACATCACAGGGGATGGATGGATTGTTTTTTAAATGTTTTTTAAATGTTAAAACATTTTAAAAACTCTGTGGAAAGTGTGTGGGGAGCTTTTGGGCGGAAAAGTTGCAACTGAACCTAGTACCCCTCGCTGCAGCACCGCGGAAGGGGGCGGGGCGTCGGACATCACAGGGGCGGGGCGTAGGACATCACAGGGGCGGGGCGTAGGACATCACAGGGGCGGGGCGTAGGACATCACAGGGGCGGGGCGTAGGACATCACAGGGGCGGGGCGTGATATCAAAATGACACAGCACCATCTGGTGACCATTTCCAAGAATTACAAATGCAAATTTATATTCAAAGTCATCATTATACAGATGAATCTCCGAAAATAAGAATACCGTGCAAAAGTTAATTTGTTTCAGTAATTAAACTCAAAAGGTGACACTAATATATATATACTCATAATATGCAAAGATAGATATTATATAAGATTATAAAACATACTTGTAATATAATTATTATGTTTAATATTACATAATTATAATAAAAATATACAGATTGTCATTGAGTGTGATGAGTAGGCTAGCACTAAAAATCATTGGTAGTAATGATTCCATATATACAAATTACATTTTTTCAACAAACAAAAGAGGGACAAGGACAACAAAAGCAGGTGTTTTGTGTTAATGTGTTTATTCATTCAGCGAGTCAGCAGTGAGGAGACGCTGCCCAGAGAGTTGGAAAACTCAAGAGATGACTCCATTTATACCAGTGGCTCACAGTGAATTCAGTAGCAGGACTTCAGTTCAGTTGCAACTTTTCCGCCCAAAAGCTCCCCACACACTTTCCACAGAGTTTTTAAAATGTTTTAACATTTAAAAAACAATCCATCCATCCCCTGTGATGTCCGACGCCCCGCCCCTGTGATGTCCGACGCCCCGCCCCTGTGATGTCCGACGCCCCGCCCCCTTCCGCGGTGCTGCAGCGAGGGGTACTAGGCTCTGTCAGCACGTTATAGTATAGTATATTTATATATCATATATTATAGTACTCTGTCAGCACGTTATAGTATAGTATATTTTTATAGTTTATATCATATATTATAGTACTCTGTCAGCACGTGATAGTATAGTATATTTTTATAGTATATATCATATATTATAGTACTCTGTCAGCACGTTATAGTATAGTATATTTTTATAGTATATATCATATATTATAGTACTCTGTCAGCACGTTATAGTATAGTATATTTTTATAGTATATATCATATATTATAGTACTCTGTCAGCACGTTATAGTATAGTATATTTTTATAGTATATTATCATATATTATAGTACTCTGTCAGCACGTGATAGTATAGTATATTTTTATAGTTTATATCATATATTATAGTACTCTGTCAGCACGTGATAGTATAGTATATTTTTATAGTATATATCATATATTATAGTACTCTGTCAGCACGTTATAGTATAGTATATTTTTATAGTATATATCATATATTATAGTACTCTGTCAGCACGTTATAGTATAGTATACTTTTATAGTATATATCATATATTATAGTACTCTTCAGCACGTTATAGTATAGTATATTTTTATAGTATATATGATATATTATAGTACTCTGTCAGCACGTCTCTCCCAGAACGTTACAGTATGATATATATTTATAGTATATATCATATATTATAGTATAAATTGTATTTGATGGTGTTTTTTCAATAAGAGGATTGCAACAGTTCGCCCTCTGGTGGTTATATATGGTAACTGCACTCAGTGTAAAGTTAGAAGAATTAAATGACAAAAGTACATCCTGTTATTCCTTTCAAAATAAATCGACAATAAACAGTTAAAAAGGCAAAATTAGTCTGTTTCGAGGAGAAAATAGTGCAAAAAACAACCTTCATCCGTCTTCTGTCATTAATTAATGTAATTACAGTCGCTAATTTATGAATAGTTCTGTAATTCAAATGAATTACAGACGATAATATCGTTAAGTGGAAGAAAACGGTGGTTTCTAGTGTCACCACAAGAGGGCGGTCGTAACAACGTTTCGCCCTCTAGCGGTTATACAAGGTAACTGCAGTCAGGGTAAAGCTAGAAGAATTAAATGACAAAAGTACATCCTGTTGTTCCTTTCAAACTAAATTGACAATAAACAGTTAAAAGCACGACGACAACGAGTCTGTTTCGAGGAGAAATTTGTGTAAAAACAATCTTCATCCGTCTTCTGTCATTAATTAATGTAATTACAGTCTGTAATCTATCAATAGTTCTGCAGTTTGGATGAATTACACACGATAATGTTGTTAAAGCGCCTTTCTACAAAGAAATGTACGTTTTACGTCTCATTTATTCATTCACACACGCACTAATATACTTGGGAAACGGCTAGGCACCAAATATAATATATTTAATTTTCTCAGATGGCAAAAATAAGAACTTTATTGATCCCACAAATGAGTAATTCATGTTATATCAGCTATAGAGAACAAGGTAGTGCCGAAAAACAACATATAGTGCCCCACCTTGTTTCTCTTTCCTTTTATTGCAACACATTCATTTACATACATTACAGTGGTACATAAACACTGCATTGATCACCACACTACACACACTGCACCATCACTGTCTCGTCTTTTTCTTTTTCTACAACCGTGATTTTAGTCGTCTTACAGAATCACGAATTCATCTGTTAATAAAATATGTAAAATATGTCAAAGTGAAGGACACACACACTCACACACCTAATCTAACGTCTGCTGCAAGGTGGAAAGGTGAATAAATCTCACTGTGAAAGCTTTTATCAGATAAAAGTAGTGACCATGAATATATATGAAGACACTTGTTAAAAGAAAACTCTGACATCAACTCTGTTTGGCTGCATCAACCTGTAAGCTACAAACAAAAACATACTTTTGT